>NW_028186867.1:7286733-7410137 GCF_003343005.1 Rhea americana | reverse complement strand
GCATAGCTGTTATGCTGATGTTGGCCAGTGAACTAGGAAAAATATAGAAAGGAGAAAAAAAGAAAAAAAACATGCACAACTATTTTGTGCATATCCTAAATATTCTCTATAATTTAATAGCTTATATATGTCCTAATAAAATTCTGCACACTGCACAAAACAAAGTGCTGAATGTCTTTGAAAATACGGGCTGTACCAGAGAAACATAATTAAGAGAAAAATGCTAATAGCCTTTACATCCAGGGTGACATTAGGGGTTAAGAGTGCCTGTGTGTTTATGTTTGGACTGCAGTCTTAAACTTAGGGCTGAATCCAAACAATGTAACCTCATAAAAGTAGTGAATAATACAAGAAATTTCTTTCCAGTAAAATGTCTTTGCCTTTGAGAATGTAACTGTCATTAATTTGCAACAGCATATGCTGGAACTCTTAAATTAATATGTTCCAGGAAAATAATCTAGCTAAAGAAATATAATAAGAACACTATTCCTTGCACACATTTTTTGAAACTAGTGCCTGCAACCTGAYCAAACCATTCAGTAGTGAATGTCTGGACTGCATTCATGTTGCCCAGACTTCCAGTTTTTGGAAAAATTTGGTATATTTTCTTAACCTATTCACCTTTTTGTTGAGCACCTGTTTAAAATTAACAACTGATCTTCAGTTGCCCATACATCTGTGATTTCATTTAGTCAATAAGAATATACAACCACTACCTTTCTCCATTGTAAGAATAAAACTCTTTTAGTCCTGGTACAAGGCTTTTTGGTACTGGGAAAGGGAAAAGAGTTGACCACAGATGAGCATACGTCCTGACATTCTGCTCTGGGGAACCACTGGGATGGAAGCAGAAGGCTTTGGGATCAAAGGCAGTTAATCAGATTTGATGTCCTAAAGATACAGGTACCATTCTTAGCCTCGACACAGAATCTTAGCTGTAGAGCAATCCAATGAAGTTCTGTGGTCTGGTGTGGCAGGGTCCATCTACAGTGAGTTCTAAGAATGGACCATGATGATCTAGATTGTTGTGTGTTGGGAACTATTGTGAAGAAAATATCTGGTTTTGGTGCCTTCCTGTTCGTAGGTTTTATGAAAAGTATAAAACACTGAAATTTTCTGTTTCATTTATTTTTGGTAAAAAAAACAATATTAATAAAACATCCTTCCTCATGCAACACATTCTTCAGCTGGGCCTTGGTCCCCATTAGATCTTCAAGTAGTTCAGATGATATAGTCTGTTATCTTTACTCCTCTATTACAAATTGAGACGATATGGCACAGAACTCAAACATTCGGAGTAGGTGCTCAGAGGTGAGCCTTAATTTTGTGCAGTCAGCAAGGCTTTCATGCCAAATACTGTATCCCATAATATTCTGTATAACTCCTGTGCCTGAAAATCTTATCACACGTGTAATCCCTTAATTACATATCAAGCTGCAGCAATTATTAATCTGTTTTGCTAACTATTATACTTTCATTCATTGGCATAGCATGATTAATAGTAAAAGGCAAGAGAGTAAATTGAGATTTTCCATAAACCATTATTCTTCCGAAGCTTGGCGTGAGTTAGAAGAAATAGTTATGAGGAAGTATGTAGGGCTTTCTGTCACTGTTTCTCATTATAATCCTTTGTATTTTGCCTAGTAAAGTACTGCAGCAAATCCATGGTGACTCAGGAATGTCATGGTTGTCACTATGCTGTGCACTGTGGTTACTCAGGACTCTGTGGCAGCAGCAGAAATGGGAATCAGTCCTTCTATTCCTGCATCCCAGGTTTCTCCTTCTTGGGAAGTCATGTGGGGCTTACAGAACAGACAGAGGTGTAGAGCCTGTCTGGCAGAGACTAGTACGTACTGGAAGAATGAAAATAGTAAATACAGATAAGGCACAACATCACTGAATGGTGGTAATATTCTACTGAGTCCCCCCAACTACAGATTTCTTCATCAACCAGCTGGGAAATCTAATTGATAAGTGAGGTCTTGGAATCAATTTCTATCTTCTTCCTTAGTCTGAATAAATTATTTTTTCCCACTCCCTTCCTAAACCAGGAATCATAGAATCGTGGAATCAGTAAGGTTGGAAGGGACCTCTGGAGATCATCTAGTCCAACCTCCCCGCTCAGCAGGGTCACTTAGAGCATGGCATACAGGGTTGCATCCAGCCTTGAATATCTCCAGAGAAGGAGACTCCACAACCTCTCTGGGCAACCTGGTCCAGTGCTCCGTCACTCTCACAGGGAAGAAATTCCCCCTCACAGTCAGGAGGAACTTCCTGTGGTTCAATTTCTGCCCATTGCCTCTTGTCCTGTCACATGGGACAGCTGAAAAGAGTTTGTCCCCATCCCCTTGACACCCTCCCTTCAGGTACTTGTACACATTACTCAGATCCCCCCCCCCTCAGTCTTCTCTTCCCCAGGCTGAAGAGGCCCAGCTCTCACAGCCGTTCCTCACAGGGCAGGTGCTCTAGCCCTCTGATCATCTTTGTAGCCCTACGCTGGACTCTCTCCAGTAGCTCCATGTCTCTTTTGTCCTGGGGAGCCCAGAACTGGACACAGTACTTGAGATGAGGCCTCATCAGGGCTGAGGAGAGCAGCAGGATCACCTCCCTCGACCTGCTGGCTACATTCTTCCTAAGGCAGCTCAGGAGACCATTGGCCTTCTTGGCCACAAGGGCACATTGCTGGTTCGTGGTCAACTTGTCATCCACCAGTACTCCCAGGTCCTTCTCTGCAGAGCTGCTCTCCAGAAGGTCAGCCCCCAGCTTGTACTGGTGCCTAGGGTTATTTTTCCCTAGGTGCAGGACCCTGCACTTGCCCTTGTTGAACCTCATGAGGTTTCCTCTCTGCCCAGCTCTCCAGCCTGTCCAGGTCTCTCTGAATGGCAGCACAGCCCTCAGGTGTGTCAGCCACTCCTCCCAGCTTGGTACCATCAGCAAACTTGCTGAGGAGGCACTCTGTCTCTTCATGCAGGTCATTGATGAGTAAGTTGAACAGGACAGGACCCAGTACTGAGTCTTGGGGGACAGCACTAGCCACAGGCCTCCAACTGGACTCCACGCCACTGATGACACCCCTCTGAGCTCTGCCTTTCAGCCAGCTCTCAATCCACCTTACTGTCTGCTCATCTAACTCACACTTCCTGAGCTTCTCTAGGAGGATGTTATGGGAGACAGTGTCAAAAGCCTTGCTGAAGTCAAGGTACACAATGTCCACTGCTCTTCCCTCATCTGCCCAGCCAGTCATTCCATCATAGCAGGCTATCAGGTTGGTTAAGCAGGATTTCCCCTTGGTGAATCCGTGCTGGCTACTCCTGATCACCTTCTTTTCCTCCATATGTCTGGAGATGATATCCAGAGTGAACTATTCCATCACCTCTCCAGGGATGGAGGTGAGGCTGACCGGCCTATAGTTGCCTGGGTCCTTCTTCTTGCCCTTCTTGAAGACTGGAGTGACATTGGCTTTCTTCTAGTCCTCAGGCACCTCTCCAGTTCTCCAGGACTTTTCAAAGATGATGGAGAGTGGCCTGGCAACAACATCCGCCAGCTCCCTCAGGACCTGTGGGTGCATCCCATCCGGGCCCATGGATTTGTGGATGTCTAGCCTGCCCAGAAGGTCTCTAATCCTTTCCTCCTCAACTAAAGGAAAGTCTTCCCTTCTCTGGACTTTCTCCCTCACATCCAGGCTGCAGGATTCCTGAGGGCTGCCCTTAGCAGTGAAGACTGAAGCAAAGAAGGCATTCAGTAATTCTGCCTTCTCTGTATCCCTTGTCACCAGGGCCCYCACCCCATTCAGTAGYRGGCCCACATTTTCCCTAGTCCTCCTCTTGCTGCTRATGTATCTGAAGAAGCCCTTCCTATTGCCCTTGACATCCCTTGCCAGACTCAATTCCAGCTGAGCCTTAGACTTCCTCACCGCATCTCTACATACTCTGACTTCATTCCCATAATTCCCCCAAGTAGCCTGTCCCCTCTTCCACATTCTGTGTACTTTCTTCTTCTGTCTGAGTTTGGCCAAGAGCTCCTTGTTCACCCATGCAGGTCTCCTGTCCCTTATGCTGCACTTCTTACTCATAGGGATGTACTGCTCTTGGGCTTGGAGGAAGTGATGTTTGAATACTAGCCAGCTCTCCTGGACCCCCTCTTCCTTCTAGGGCCTTAACCCATGAGACTCCACCAATTAGGTCTCTGAAGAGCCTGAAGTCCGCTCTCCTGAAGTCGAGGGTTGCAGTCCTGCTTGTTGCCTTACTTCTTTCCTGCAGGATCCTGAACTCCAYCATCTCGTGGTCACTGCAGCCAAGGCTGCCCCCAACCTTCACATCCCTAACCAGTCCCTCTCTGTCAGTAAGGACAAGGTCCAGCAGGACACCCTTCCTTGTAGGCTCCTCCACCATTTGCGACAAGAAGTTATCATTAATGCATTGCAGGAGCCTCCTGGACTGTTTGTGCCTTGCTGTGTAGTCCCTCCAGCAGATGTCAGGGTGGYTGAAGTCCCCCATGAGAACCAGGGCCTGTGATCGTGAGGYTACCTCCAGCTGTCTCTAGAAGGCCTCATCAACTTTCTCTTCCTGGTCAGGTGGCCTGTAGTAGACACCCACAACAGTGTCCTCCATGTTAGCCTGCCCTTTGATCTTTACCCATAAGCTCTCGACTGCCTCCTCCTCCTCCTCCCCGCCTAGGCGGAGCTCGATGCATTCCAGTTACTCTCTGACATAAAGAGCAACTCCACCAGCTCGCCTTCCTGGCCTGTCGTTCCTAAAAAGCACATATCCATCCATGGCAGCATTCCAGTCATGAGAGCTATCCCACCATGTCTCAGTGACTGCAATGAGATCATGGCCCTGCGACCGCGCACAGATCTCCAGCTCCTCCCGTTTGTTCCCCGTGCTGCGTGCACTGGTGTACAGGCATTTCAAAGAGGTGGTCATGCCTGCAGGTTTCCCAGGAACAATGACATTTTTTACTATCTGCTATAATACTATTATTTATTACTATAAYCAGCAACTTGATCAATGGGCTGAGGCCTCTGTTATATCCACCTTTAGTAACACTTCCACTCTGTTATGTCCAACTTCATGACTTCTTATGCTGCTGCTGCTAAGTTGTAGGGAGTTTCAAGGAAGGCAGTACTCTTCCRTGTAGATAGATAAAGGACCTGGAATGAGGCCAAGAAGAGAGACAATCAGAATGCTTTCAGATGCTTTTATGTCAAAACCGATCTAGAAAATTATTGCTGGCCAGTCTCTGGAGTAGACCTGAGATCAGAAACACATACTGGAAAAGAAAGTGAGAGCACATCTTCAATTGATCTAAGTAGATCTAGCACTATAAAGATGTCTTATAAGTCTTCATTCAATCAGGTTCAGAGGAAAGCTCTACAAGAACTTTTGTTAGAGATGCTTTTCATGAACTTTAAGGTGGATTGTGTTGTGCCAGGTCTTTTTATTGACTAATTTGGCTCTTTTTCATATTGTATTATTTAATAAGCATAATGCTTTGAAAATATGCAAAGCTGCACTTTTCCATCTGGTTATTTGCTTTGCTAGTTGAGTTTGGAATAATAGTGTTGGGTTAGAAGGATTAGTCAGTAATGAAATAGATAGCCTTGTATCTCTCAGCTGCTAATTTATACCATTCCCTAACAGAAGTATGCAAAATTTTCAATCACCCTTAGTGTTACTGCATGACTATTCTGCAGGATTATGGAACGTGACTTAGAGATATCAGTCTGGTTTGCCTACAGTGTAGGACATGATACTTAGAATATTTCCTGGCAGTCTTAACAGAGGTCTGARAGTTTAAATCACCACAGAAATCACCATTTTGGGTTATGGCCAAGAGACCCAACACTAAGAAACAGGCATTTCCCCTAATTCAGAGAGCACTGATCCAAAAGATATCAAATAAACTGGCACCTTTAAAATGTACTAGGACTATTAAAAAGATTACTATGAAATGCTGTGCTTCTCCTCTGATATCTACTTCTATTTCATTTTTATTGCTTTTATGGAAAAAATCTAGAGGGTCAGAGGAKAGAGGAAACGTTCTTATGAAGTTGCTCTGTGATCCATAAAATGACCCCAYAGAGGACAATAGATAAGACCTTTTTTGGATGCTTTAAAAGGCTGGAAATTCACAGTCTTAAAGATGCTGAATAGACTATCTAGATACATACCTACACTCTTATCTGCACATACATACAAATGTGCACTTGCACTGGAAATTTCTTCTGAGGTATTTTAGTGAGGTGTTCTTATAATGAAGTCTTTTCCTAAACCCACTGCTGAGAAATAATGGTATTCGAATCCTTCCTAAAATTTTTTTCTCTGGATTTCCTGCTATCCTTCTCTGAGAACCAGATCCTCAGCAGTGAGGGATTAAAGCCTCATGCTGTAACATTCATCCTTCTTGCTGAATGAATAACATGATTAAGGTATATGGGGAAGTGGAGTGACAGTAGCAAGTTCCATAGGTACAAACACCCTCAGGGGTTGTGCTGCAATATACAATGATTTATTTGGCAGCTATTTGCATGCAACAAATGCCTGCTAACATTTCTCTGGAACTCTGGACAATTTCCATGATGGAGGAAGCAGAAGAAGGCTCATTTGGGAGTAGAGCAGGATTCCTTTTTTGCCACTGCACAGGCAGCAGAAAGAATGAGCAGGGTGGGATGAGGGACTAGCATATTCTGTGTGTATTTTTGTGTCGGATATACAAAATAGCACATACGGTCGTGTACTCCATAGTGAGATAAAAACAGTCAACCACACACAAGGTATTATAGAGGAGAAACTGGTGATCACTAGTGCAGGCTGACTTGAGTTCAGACAGCAGAGTCCTGGGATAGGTGCAAGGCATCATTRCCCCAGAGGTAAATTTTTTTTCTGGAAGTTTGCTGTTGGCTAAAGATCTACTTTGCAAAATCCGCTTACGAATTGTGATTTCTCTTTCAAAGGCCTACACTTTTCCTATAGGATTCATCACCTCACATRTTCTATTGCATTTGTTTTTGCAGTGTTTGTGTTAGAGAAGAGAATGCTCCTATCCTCACTTTACATAAGAGGAATAAAAACACTGAAAAAAAAAAAAGAGGGCCAGATCCATAAAATGACCAAAGTTTACCTTAGTCTAAGATTTTCAAAACTTCTTCTCAGCTACTGCTTAAACTCTGCAGCTGCCTAAATTTTTGACATGCATGTTTTCTAGATGCCTWAATTCTGCTTCTGGACCTTGGCAGTATAAGCAGCTCAAAGCCTGTCTCATTTGTGTAGGCTAGCTRAGAAAGATAAGGTCAGTTCCTCTCTATACCTGTAGCCATTCAAAGACGTTTCTATGCAGAATGAAACAACTTCCAAGAAAGACTGAAACTGCATTCTTCTCTCTAAGAATAGYTTAGTGGAAGAAGGTGAAAACCTTCGGTGAAATCGGGCACACAAATCCTATCATGTAGAAGTTAAYGAGCCTAGTTCTCCCGCTTGTTGGTGGCTTGTGCTGTCAAAACTCTCACATAGCTGTAAAAGAAAGCAGTGACCTCCTCAGATTTTGAATGAAACAGTTTAGACAGCTGCCTACAGGAGAACGTTCAGGGCTTTGAATGTCCTGGTACTACTGAGTGAGGAACCTGAGGCACAGAGAGGAGGAACTCCATTTGGAGACACTRGCATAGGTCTTAAAATCTAGAGAGCTGCATCATCATACTAATATGCTGGAGTTATCCTGACCCACTTTCCTATGGGCAATATCATAATATTGGAAGTGCTAAAGTGGTGGCACTATGAAAATAGAAGATGGCGTGAGGAAACGTTCAGAGCTATGGTGAGAACCTTGGGTTGGGGGCAGTGGAAATGAAAGTCTGGTTCAAGAGCTTCTTAATACCAAACAAGACTGGCAAAATWTGTCTTCTGTCTCTGGAGATGTGGGGTCAAATTTGTGTTTTGATTAAAATTGATAGAGACGTTAGATTTCAAAATTAGGTGATGCTAAACTGTTGTGGCTAAATTGCAATAAGCAACTTCAAGATATCAACTGTGAGCCACATTCTGTTCTCTGACGTGCTTTCTGGCTTCACTTGCATTTACTGAAGTTTTCTGTTTGTGTGGCTTTGGTTGCCTTTTGTGAGACTTGTAATTTCACTCTGTGCAAGAGGCAGGTACCTACCAATATATGTGTTCTGGTTTAACAGCTCTAAAGATAATCTACAGCTAAAATAATATGTGTTTAATCAACTGCCCACTGGGCTATGAAAGAAAAGCTTTCTTTTTTGATTGCCTAAATATGTAATTGCCTAGGAGACCAGAAATAGGAGTTTAGGTCTCTTGTGCAAATATTTTTTTTTAAATCTGTCTAAATGTTTTGGAGGCGGAAACTTGGTCTGATCTCTCGGGTAAATACAATGCTTTTTAGAACGAAACATGAAAGATATACTAAAAAATTATTTTAAAGGAGAAGCCTGGATGTAGTAACAAGAGTTGACAAGAATGAGGAAGGCCTGCATGACACTATCTTCTTTAGTGATCAAAATGCTCTAACTATGGTTGAACTTCCTTTGCACAGTGCCATCATTTCACTTGCCTTGAAATAAGAACTGCAAGTGCTTGAATAAGTGATCAGATCATTTGTTTAACAGAGTCTCAATGTGCCTCGCTATGTTATAGTGGAAGTTGCTTGTAACTTCTAGTGMTGTTTCTCCTCCAATGAATCACAGCGCTCTTCTTTGGCAACCTGGTGTGACAATGCGACAGTGGGCAGTGGGCTGGGAGCTGCTGGGCTGGAGGTCATGGGACAGGCAGTGAGCAAGTGCAGTCATACTGCTGTTTGAATATAGAGTTTCACCTTGTTTGTTATGTGTATTTACACATGTATTTGCTGAAAAATGTTTTTGAAACCTCTCTGGAAAGGTGAATTGATTTTATTTCTTCCCTTTTATATATATATATCCTCCAACACAACTTGATGCACTACCAAGGAAAACTGTTACTTAAAACCCACTAGTTTTGTTGTATTTTTTTCCTGTTAGAGGCTGAATAGAAAGAGTTGGAAACACTTAGCATCTGTTTTCCAGTAAAGCAGCTGTCTGTGCTCTCTTATTAAGTATGCCTTCATTTTGAATTGGTTCAACACTTAAAGCTTTGATTCAGCATCTAATTTGCTATTTTTTCTGTCTTTTTAGAAAACAGACATGAAGTTTTTTATTAATRTGACAAATTGGAGAAGACTTTCTTTGCACAACATAAGAATTCTGTTTGATAGTGAGTCTTTCTATGTCTATGTGCATCAAATTCCATTTTGAGTATGGGCCTTGTCTGCATTTTCTGATGTTTTTTCCTTCCATGTTCACAGGAGAAATCCTTGCAGATGCTTAACAACAGAAGGTCACTTAACTTTGAATATTATTCGGTCAAATGGGTTATGTTTCTGGGAGAAGAAAGGACTTGTCCACATCGAAACCATTCTTCTCATGCAGATCCTGGGAATATGGTAACTAAATGACAGATATATGATGGAGAGAGACAAAACAGAACCAGAGAAGACAGTTTGCAGAGAGGGAAGGGAAGCTTGGACAAAGCACAAGAAAAGAGGATCAGCTTCACGACAGTAGGTCATTCCTGAATGTGGATTTGCCCAAGTCAAGAGCTATAATTCCTTATACTAGTTTGTCAAACTAGCAAAATTAAGTAGAGATGTTTAACCTATCTTTTGATCATTTTTTATAGATGTATTTTGGGGAGAGGAGGAGAGAAAACGACCGTTGGGAAGAACAACTACAGAACAGTGTCAGAAACAGAACAAATCAGCAGAAATTAGTTATGACTTGTGGCCGTAGAGTTTCTATCTATTCCAGCAGTGAAGTTCTGGAACAATTTTCCCATCAGAATAGTAAGTGCAAAATATAACTATATGTGTTTGTAAATATATATGTGTGTATGTGTGTGTGTATAAAGCTAAAACCTAGTAAGTTTCTGAATGCAGTTATATAAATAGTCCCTGTAAGTGCAAGAGACTGGACTCTGGGCTTAGGAGTCCTTTCCAGTCTTATACTCCTAAATATTGATTGCTTTTGGAACCCTACCACCTTTTTGTGTTTGTTGGTTTCAGTTGACATGTCCCTGAAGAGGAAACAGGTTTGGAGATACAAGAAAGATTGTATTTAAAATTCTGAAATGCCTCTAGGGCTGGCGTTGATCTGGGCCTAAACCATCCGGGCTGTTTATACTCATAAGGAGTGACAGATAGGAACCAGTGCTTAAGAAATGTACTCAAAAGATGCTAATGTAAGAACCAATACTGGAGTGCATTTAGACCTGTGGAAATTTATGAGCACACAGAGCCCCATACTGAGGGCTTAAACAACATCTRGGTGACTGTCCAGCTGAGGAGAAGTCCAACCAGATTGACAACATTTAAAAATGTGATTTTTGAAGTGAGAGAAATTTTCACTTATTTCACTTGTTCAGAATTTCCTTCTCTAAAATCAAACCCCAGACAAAGAGGGCTAATGATTCTGTGGGTACTCGCTGTCACCTTGCCCGCTAAGCCCCCACAGTTCTCTACCCATAGACTGAACATCACAAGCTATGCTATAGCATTTCTCCGTAAGCCTAAGCTTGGCATTTGCCAGTTTATGCTGGTGGATGCTGGAGCTGTTAT
The DNA here is from genome assembly GCF_003343005.1 of Rhea americana. Taxonomy (NCBI): domain Eukaryota; kingdom Metazoa; phylum Chordata; class Aves; order Rheiformes; family Rheidae; genus Rhea; species Rhea americana. The sequence continues at coordinate 7,399,490 of NW_028186867.1, read as the reverse complement.
GCTGCTGCCTAGCACGAAGTTAAACTGCAAGGTCTGTCATTCTGGCTGAGTGAAATCTATGGCTGAATCTTACAGCGCAAACACTGCAGGTAATGTAGCTGTTCAGGGCTGCTGCCTCTCCAGAGTCAGTGGGTTGTGGTTCCTGGGGCTGCTTGTGAGATATTGCTATGACCATCACTATCCTTCCTGTATCTAACCTTAAAAGATGTAGTTCTTGACAGAGCGTATTCTATTCCTTGGCAGTGATAAAATGCCTTTGATATTGCCACAAAATAAAGGTGTTTATTGCCTTTCTTTCTGCAGGTGGACTGGCATGATGTGGGTAACACAAATGCTGATCGTCATCTTTTCATTTTTGTGGGCTTCTTATTGCAGGCTGTCACAATCTGCCTCTCTGTCAGTACATGTAGACCTTTGTAAGTCTCAGATGAATTCAAAGGGGACAAGCTCCAAGATAGTTGCTTGGTATTTTCAGAGGAAGTCAAATGACCCAATATTTACTTTTCTTCCTCCTTCTGCTGACATAGTTTCATGAAAAATCTCATGTTTTTCCATCCAAGGAAACCAATAGGTTTTGATGTTTCCTTTGAAAGAAAACCAGATCTTATAAATAGAAAGTATAATCTGAAGAAACTAATGCTAAAATGTAGAGGAAAAAGGAACTCATAGCTAAAATACATTAAAAGAAAGGTAGCTAGGTCAGGACCACTCAAAGATAGTCTAAATAGTGTTATGCAAAAAATTGAAAAGGGCACTATTGACTAGGTTTGAGGTACTGTGATACAAGGAGGAAATAGCCAGGAAGAAGGTGGATGGAGTGGAAGTCATGTGGGATCAATCATATTACAAGGACAGTGTGGAAATCCCTGTGTAGAATCCTGCTAAGTGAATGCTGAAAATGCTAGTGTTAATTACCAGATATTTTTATGTTCAAAATGCTATGGGCTGTCTGAAGCAGACTGCACTACTTGAGAAATCATTGATGTCCAGTCTGACAAAGGGAGTCACAGTGAGCTGCCTGCCCAGGTAAGTGCCTCTCTTCACCGTGCAAAAACCATATGAGCAGGGCTKCTGTGTAAATTCCCACCTTCTGCTGTTGCCTGCTATACTCCTCCATTTTTGTATTACAAACATATCTGTCCACAATTTCTCACCCTTTGGAAGGATGTTAGACCCTGCAAGATTCCTCTCTAGGGCCACTGGAGTCATTTTGGCTCTAGATTGTTTTTGGAGGCAACGTGTCCCCTTCTGAGTGGATCTGCTGTAGCGGTGCATGTGTGCCTGTGTGCCTGCGTGTGTGTGTGTGTGTGTGTGTGTGTAGTGCGTGCGTGCAGGGGAACTGTATGTTTTTTTGGCTGTTGCAGACCATGTGTCGTACTGTCATAATTGATTTAACCTCAGTAAGCATAACTGAGAGCACCTGTTTTCTCTGAGTGATATTTTTTCTTAACATACGTCACAGCTATTCTCATTATTTACAGTGTCTTTTTTAGACCTCACAGTTAATCATAGTATAAAAGTCCRAAAGTCTGTTTTCTACAAGAAATAAGAAATTAAAAATATTTTTCATTATCTTATTTCTTAAAATAATTGCATCATGTTTTTGACAACTAAATAAATGGATTTTATTAAACAGGATTACGGGCTGAGATTATTTAGTATTCCTTTTTTATTATCTAGTGTAGCCTCTGCTGGGAGCTGTGAGTTTCTTTTCTTCATTTCCAACATTGATTCTTGCATTAGACGGTTACATTGAATAATTAATATACTTCCTGTGATTGATGATTTGCATGGCCTGAATATTAGGTTATCAATCATGACCCACTTGTTCTAATGTAATCATATTGAAAACGTGTCAAAAGCTGTTTACCCAACAATGACAACAGGAGCTGCGATATTGAAGGTGCCTGATGCACTACAGCAGGAAATATCCTGGTTGAACATTCATAATGCAGAGATTATGAGTTCCTCAAATTGATACAACAAAAGCCTGGAGCCCTTGGTGAGAGTTATCAGCTCCAATAAGAAAAACCCTTTTTTCAGCTAGAAAATCGTACTGATTTCTTTGCCTTTTATCAGCTGCTTAGTGGCTTTTTGAGCCTACAGTGTAAAGTAATTATGTTCTGTGCTGCAGGGCATAAAGAAACTGAAAAAAAAAGGAAGTGTTTTTTTGAAAAAAAAAAAGGAATGGTACTGCCTACACTCACTACTGGAAGGAGAGAGCATTGTTAAGGTGCTGTAGTAGTTCCCTTTCACTAGATCACTACAAACATTGAAAAAATGAAGTTTGCTTCTGTAGGAAGCATTAAAACAAAGCACAGCATTTTAATATTCAGGGTATAATGCATCTTTCACTTGCAGTATATTTCCTAGGTTGCAGATGTTTCCACACGCTGTACTAGTTCCGTATCAGTATCCTATTACTCTTCACTCAGTCCAACTGTGTTTCTCAGATTTTAGTTGTGCATATTTATTTGACAACTTCTTTCTTTCTTTCTTTCTTTCTTTTTTCTTTTTCTTTTTTTTTTTTTTTGTGGCAACTCAGATTAATGTGGGCATTATATTGAGGTTCAGCTCTACAAATGCATAACTGATGGAAATTCTCCTAATGACCGCAGCAGAATTGCTCACCTCAGACAAAGTTGCATGCAATGCAGCAGTCTGAAGCACTGGGCATCTTTAGTCCAGGCAACAAAGCAAAACTGCTTCCGTCGCTCCTAGCTGGCTTCCGCTCTGAACTGGATGGCAGAAGGGTTTTCCAGCTTCCCTCATTCACAAAAGGTCATGCAGTGATGCTTTTCAGGCCATTTGGCAGTGCTTTGCTCCTCGTGCCAGTCTTTGGCTTTGATGGGGTTTTAGTTCCTCAGCCATGGATGCTTTTAGCTCCCCTTTACTCCAGAAGTTAGACAGCTTAACTTACTGGTGGATGTAGACCAAACTCAGATTATTTGTTAGGAGTACCACAGTTTTGCCCAGATATAGAGACCTCATTACTCCTGGCTAGCATTCAAGGTTTATATTCATAGAGTTCATGCCAGAATGGTCTCTGAATAACTGGAATGATGAAGAGTCATAAGAGGAAAGACAACTGAATAATCTAAACACCTAGGAAAAAAAAGAAATAGGCCTACCATTTGACTCTCCTCTTTCTCCCTTTAGCCAGCATTTTACTCTGTCCCTCCAAAAGAGGTATATAGGAACTACATAGTCTAAGTGATAAAACCCAACAGAAGGGGAAATCTCGTGGGATATCACCCTAGTTGAAGGTCCAATGTTGAAATTATTAAATATATAGCAATACTAGCCTTGTTGTGTCTCAGAGTGATTAAGATAGAGAACMAGTATGCTCATTGTTATAGGAAAAATGATTCCTAAAACAATTTGTAATAATAAAACCACAGAAACCTGGAACCAGAGGAAGTGTAGATGGAAAAGACCTAGTCATCTAATTTCTCTGCCAGTGCAGGATTTCAGTGTGCATTTTTAGTATAGTCATAGTGTAATACAGTTACTTAGAAAACTATGCTCCAACCTGTTGGATTTGAACATAACCACAATGATTCATGGTTTTTATGATTTCTTGGCTAGAATCTCAGTACTTAATTCAAAGTGCCTCAAACACTGGTATTCTGCAACCATGGGAAATAAGCAAATTTGATTGTGAGAAAAGTTGAGATGTTTCTTAATCTCAACTTCTTCTTCTGCATCTTCTTCTATTATTTTTCATCACATTAAGTAAGTCTAGAATTGCCAGCTCAAGTTGGTGAGAAAAAATGTGCATATATTTCTCCCAGATCACAAAATTGCCTTAAAGATGAGGAAATGTATAAAAGCAATGTGTTCTGATTATTTTTATTTGCCCTACGTTTTAAAAACTTCTAGTGTACACTCAGTCACATTAGTAATCTTTGCGCCTCCACCAAGAGAGTTTGAAACCTTTTTATTATTTTTAAAGTAGAAGCAGAGACATGCAGCATTTATTGAAATTACTCCAGGAAAAGATTCTCCAGAAAGACTCCCCGGTATCTGAGACTCACAATGGAGTAATTAGTAAGSGTAACAGTGTAATTTCTCTCTCTCTCTCGTTGGTGATTGATCTTTCAAAAATTCGTACACGGATCTTTTCTGATGTGCCATGATGTCTTGTCTTGATTGCATCATGGTAAGTTTTTGACTGTCATACATTATGTGTGATTTAGTCCAGATGAAAAACCTCGTACATAAAAGAGGACAGGAACATAAGGCACTTAAATTACCCATCCTATAAAGCACTGTTTGCTTTATAAAGCTTTCCTGCAGGAAAAACTGTTCGGCTTTCTGAATCACCATTTTTACATTTTTTTAATTAACATTTTTTTGGTTATTGCCCCAAGACTAAAAGCTCACTAGTTTTCAGTTGTTTAATTTCTCAGCCAGTAGTCAGAATTTTCCTTGGAAAGAAGCARCATTTTATGGAAACCTTCAGTAAACTGTTTTTCTATGGAAAATATTTGAGTAGCCCTCCTCTGTGTACATAGCTATACAAATATTAGGACAATACGTGCTAAGTGGGCGGCACAATTGTTTCAGCGCACAGTGCCCATCTCTGCCAATTGCTGCCAAAAGCAAATTATGCTAGCAAGCTATTCTTTACTTAACGTAGTAGGACATAGCAGGTGCTGGGCTGCATCTTCAAATGAACAAAATCAGGCGGTGACTAATTTACTGGAAGCAGCCACACAACCAAAATGTTCCTCTTCCGACCGACAACACTTATATTCCACAGAAAAACAAGTCTACCGTCCTCAAGAACAGAGCTCACGTGTGTGGGACACACAACTTTCAAAGCAACCAGAGATGTATCTGATCCTGTGTTTGGAAAAGATCAGAATAGGCTTTAACTTTTGAGGCAAGATGTGAAACGTATCTCTTCGACTGAACATTCCTCAATGCGCCGCAATTATAAATAAGTACAAACAAAGTCCATTCCCTGCTGACTCTGAATGGAAAAGAGCTGGAGAGAAGAAAAAAAAGTCTGTATATGTTTTCTTTATAATTTTGGAATGCGTTCAGACTTCACACCAGGCAGTGAGAGCGAGAAGCAGAGTAGGCCTTTCTCGTACACATCTTAACGCTTGGAAAGAATGGGAATTTTCTCATCAGCGTTGTCCAAAAAGGTGTGTTGACCCTGCAGGCAGGATATTTTTAGGTCTGACTTTATGARCAGCGAGAGACTATTTTGCGGGTGAAGAGATGAGGAGCAGCCAAGCGAGGCGCAAGGCAATTTAACCCGTTACAATTCGCGAAGGTAGCACCGCAGGTCTCGGCAGCCAGAAGATAGGATTTCCTGACGCCTCCTCACAAAGGGGACCTGCCGCGGAGTTTCCTTGAGTTGTTCCAGAGCCTGCAGCACAGCACTTCCTGCGAATGCCGGCGGACCGACCGTGCCATTCGGTTTCTGAAGCACGTGACAGCCACTTCATGTTTGATATCACTGACGCCACGCTAATGTGACAGGGTTCTCTCATCCCCGGCGCCCTTGCAAATCCTGTTGCTGCCCACCGATACCGCTCATCGCTGCCGTAAAGGCCGTAATCGCCACGGAGAGGCGGACGGGATATTTCTGCRTTGTTTTGCAGGCTCAGGTGCCCCYGCGCAGCGCGACGGGGCGGCTGCGAGCGTGCCCCCCACCCCCCGCCGGGTGCGAAGGCGTGAGGGGGCTCCGCGAGGGGACACTCCYGGCCCCGGCCGCGCGACGGGGCGGCGACGACCTTCTCCGAAGCAGCGCCGAAGTTCGCGGCCGACCCTCCCGCATTTGTATCCCGGGGCCGTGCGATCCCCTCTGCGGACAGGCGAGCGGCTCCTAAGCGAAATTCAATGCRCTGGAGAATATGGAACAAAATAAAAACGGCAGTTTTCGTCGGCAAAAATGGTCTCTGTGAGCACTCGTTATTCCAGAGGCCCGGGCGTGCACGAGCTGGGGTGCGGTTGTAATGACTAATCCCGTTAGAGGTGCTGTTTGCAGATCGCCCACTTGTCTGAGAGACTCGAAAGCAACACTGGAATTAAAAAAAAAAAAAAATCACAAAGGAGAATTATTATTTATTTGTTTGTTTTTAGCGCTGCGGTGACGTGAGAACGCGAGAGATGTTAGCTACGCCGAAACGCTCTTTCAGCCGACAAGGTCACTTGTGGCAATAATCCGCTCATTAGAGGTGTAATCCATCACTCAAGTAATATCAATTTAGTGCCAGGGTTTTAATGCGGGTTGTACTAATCATTAGCGGCAGTTTGTCAACCGCACGACTCGGGGGGGGGGGGAGGTTGTGGGTATGCATGATTGAGCGGGCGACCCCGGACCTCTGCAGAGTACGAAGCCTGCCTTAGAGGCAAAATCAAGAGGGACAAAAAGCCGGGCTCGCTCACGAACAATTATTATGCTTAACGGCATGACTGTCATTTTAGAGGGAGAGGGGGGAAAACAGTATGTCCTGCATAATGAAGGATTAAAATTCACCTGAGACTTGGCTCTGGCTGCAGCGCCGAAGCCGCCGTCGCTCGCTTAGCGGGGCATGACGAAGATGACGCTTCTTTTTTCGCTATTATTGTTTACTTAATGGGCCCTTAGCTGATATCTAAGAGAGAAAAGCCCTTCTGCCATGCAAAACATAACGGGTGATCACAGCCACACAGTTATTTATTCTCCTGCTGTGAAAATGCTGGTTTACTCCAGCTGCATCCCAGGTGCCAAGCACTGGGATTGACCTGTGACTGTCATAGGTGAAAAGTATTAGTTAGGAAAGTCTGCATTAGTGTCAGACAGGTAGAGGATTTCCCCTCAGGCTGTTAATTCATTTGGAGGGAAGAGGAGAATAACCTGAAGTGAATTTCTGTGCCCACCTGAAATCTACTCASAGAGTTAAATGCATAGTTTGATTTACCAATCATTATAAATGTAGTATAGCATCATATTCTCTATTTCAACTGTTGGAAAAATCCATTTTTTTCACATCCCGCTTGGGAAGCTATCGGTGTCTTGCCTTGCTGTATTGCTGCTCTGCTTTATAATAGTAATAATCCTCCTGAAATCTGGCAGCTAGGACCAGTTAAGTGCCCTAAGCTTTACTGCAATTAAGGCACTTTTTTCCTTGCAATAATTCMGAGTTGGCTTTGACTTAAAAACTGAAGTTTAACAGGTGATTTAGTCTATAATATGCTCTAATTGCTTTTGGTATTTTGAAAGTGGGGGTTGGGTGGGAGAAAGAAGAAAGAAGTCAAAGAACTTAGTAATTTAATAGAAAAAGTGGCAAGCGAATTTGAACGTTCGGCAATTTTCTCTGGAGTTTTATTACACATACCAGCATCCTGCTTATAAGTCTTTTTGTTAAGGTATTCTACATTATATCCATGCTTATGTTTAGAAATGATGCTTCAAATGAAAAGGAAGGCTGAATGTGCTTTCTAAATGCTTCGAAATGTCACTGGAGCTGTCAACAAATTTGCATTGCGTCATTTGGAGGAAGTTGGTTTAAAAGGAAACCCTACCCACCCAAGGAGGAGCAAGAGGGAAAGCAGCTCACGCACGTGCGTCTGGCACCAGGGGCTCAGGACAGACAGGCAGAAAAGCTCTTTGCACACTGCGTTTTCGCTCTGCCGTCAGAGGAAAACGCGCATCCCCGCCGGCCGGCACCGAAGCGGTGGGGTTACCCGTGCGATTTAGCTGGCCGGATAGCGGGGCAAGGAGCGGAGATGCGGTGCGGCTGCCGAGCCGCGCTCTCCGGGGACTGTGTGCAGACCCGTGGGCCGTGGAGGGGAAGGCAGTGGGGGCAGCGCTGGTGGGGCTGTGGCTAATTGCATCCACTGGGCATTGCCCTGGCCGGGGGCCGGGAAAAGCTCCTCGGGTAGTGTGGGGCCTGGTGGATGGGATTTGTTAGATAGGAGCTCCTCGGAGCGGTGCCTGGCCAGCCAGAGCCTTTGGAAGTCACCCTGTAGGTGTAAAAAAACAAACTCGGAGGAGCTGTATAGCCRTTAAAGCTGCTCCTGGTTGTTTCTCCGAGCCTTGCAAATGTGTCAGAGCGAAGCAGGTTTGATAAAGGGTCTATTTATTGAAAGAGTTGGTGTCAGGCTTGGTAAAAGCTTTATTCCTCCTCTCGTAACACTTATGACTGAAGATAAGCTCGGGGCCTGATGTGTGGGCTGGGGTCCTAGCAAATAGCTCTCCTTTGTTTCAATTTTTATTAAAAGTCCTTCTAATTCTTTGTGTGCTTGTCCTGTATTCAGTGAACAACAAAAAAAAAAGTTTTTGTGATGCTGATTTAGAGCTTTTCATTCCTTCATGAGGTGAAAAATCAGTGAGCAGCTGAGGGCTAAAATTTGTGACTGGTTTTATCTTTCAGAGGGAGCAAGACTGTATGGAGCATTCCCCTTTTGGTGCAACATGAGTAAAGACAGTGAAGACAGTTCCTAACACRGTCCTAACGCAGCACAGTGACAGCGCTGGCAGTACTTAGAAGACAAAAAGCAGAAAACTGGCCTACARGAGATAGTGACACCACCTAATTTGAGGTACCTGACTTGTCTGCCTCTTCCACACACAATTTAGAGAACTAGGATCCTCCAGAAGGTGAGTCAGCCCATTTAAATCAGGTTCCTACTCTGAGTTGTGCCCTACTTTTGRCTTTTCTACAGCCTTTGGTGGGTGCACTGGAGAATGCCTGTGGCTCCCAGGCCCATGGCCATCTGGGTTCCCCTGTTGCCATCTGCAGAGGAGGGACGCTGCTGCTTAATACTTAGAGTTGGTGCTTGCATTTCCCTGGCTAGGAAACTGTTTAGTTCGGGACAGAAGGAAGGTGGCTGAGGTCTGTCATGGATGCACTGTGGATGAGGACCCTGGTGCAAAACAGGCATTGCCTCAATYGGGTGAGAAACACATGTTCTCTATCAACACTAGAGAGTGCCTGTTTGGCTAAATTAAATGCTTGAAGTTTGATGATGTGAATTTCCCCTCCTCCAGCTCTCATACCTGTAATATCTGAGCATTTCATGACTGTGGAGGCACTTATTCTCAAAGCATCCTGGTGAGGGAAGAGAGTGCTACTATGACTGCTTTATAGGTGGGAATCTGAAGCAGAAGTGGAGAAATTTGGTGTGAGCATCAGACTGCTGCATTTAGATTTCTCTGTGCAGGCATCTTTAACTCTGAGCTTGCAGGAGCTGAGCTGCAATGGATCTCTAGTTAGTGCTGTCAGCGCAACCTATAGAGCTGTTCAGCTGATCTGAAATGGATCTCTACTTCTGGTATGATTCATCTCAAATGCCTAAATTCAGCTCATACTAAAGTAACTTGTTCAAATGAAGGGAGAAACAGGGAATTGAACTTCAACACTGAATCAAGCTCTAGCGATAGATCAGCCATCATATASTGATTCCTCTTGTATTCAGATTGTATGGTTTCTGAGGCAGAAACTCCCTCCTACTATAAGGCAGACCACACTTCTGTAATAAAAATAATTACAATTCATAAAGATATCAAGTGCTGAACAATTCACAGGTGGAAAAAAACAAGCTTCTACTAAAAGAGAAATTTCATCTACTAAGATACAGGAGGCCAAATTCCTTCTTCAGCTACATACATACAAAGAAGGAAACAATGAATCCAGCCAACATTTGCCTAATAAATTATCATTCTTCTCTGTTGGAAGTCAAAAACCTCTACAGCTTCAGGCAATATTCTTGCCTGTGGACCTGAAAACAGTAGAGCTCATGTCTCCTGTGGACTGGCCAGAAAAGGAGGCACATATAAGCTGAGCTATTTTTTATTTAACTATATTTTGATCACATCCTTCATATAACTCTGTAACTTCTGTAAGTAACATTTCTTTTTTCCCTTTCAGTCATTTAAACTTCAAAAGCGACAGTTAGTTGGAAACTGGAGGGAAAAACAAACCAAATGAAACATTATAGTATCATTAAGATTTTGATATTTGAGTATATCAGAGGATAACACAGTGCCCATCTGGACTGCCTTAACAACACACTTAATTGCATTATATATGGAGAAGGGATTCAAAGGAACAAAGAATTCAAGCTATTCTATTTAAGTAGCCTATTGCTGTGGTATCTAAGCACAAGAGTAGATCAGAGCATAAAAAAGCAGACTGCTAAAAGCTATACATTCCAAATCTTACGCACGGTTCTGCAAAGAGATTAACGAACTAAGCAAGGCTGCAAGCTGGAATATTAGTGGCAACAGATTTACTTCCTCTGAGTGCTCATAAGGACACCAACTTCAACGGTCTCCAAAGTAAGCTCTACCCACCATGGAGGGGCCCCAGAACGTTTGCTGGTGTTTCCGGCACAGCTGCTGGTCACATGAGACAAGGTTTAGACATGTACCTTCAAGCCTAAGGAAGCAGATAGCCATCTAGTGGGGATTTCAGACGTTATCTAAGCACTCAAGTCACATGGAAATTCACACACTGACAATCTCACAAAGTGCGTATCTTTACTGCTAGGTATCTGAATACCCTGCAAAAATACAGGTTATTCTGGTAGCCTGTGGGTCAAATCTAGTCTGTGCGGAACTTCTCGGTAGCCTCCAGCCCCACTACAGAGGAGATGGAGAGCACACAGGGAGACCCTCTGCAGTGCCTGCTAGCAGCCCCAGCTGGAGATGGAGGTGTTGGCAGCTGCTGCCTCTGAGGTACTGASAGTGGTTTAATTGGCAGGGTGAGAAGGCAGAGAGGCAGTAGATRCTGGGAAGGCATGTCCCCTCAAGGCAGCATCTTTTCCTCCTCCAAAGCAGTGATTGCTGCAGTAGTGGGGAAACTGCTCAAGTTTTCCAGCTAGGCTGAGCGGGTTCCAAGATGGTGCTTCTGGTTGCCAGGACAGTGCCAGACTCTGGGGTTCCAACATGACTATCTAAAGCAACTTGATGACTGTGGCTCTGCTTTGCCTCTGTATTTCCAGGTGCATCACGACACTGAAGATCATAAGCATCCTCAAGAAATATGATCCTAACTGCAGTCTTTGGCAGAGAGGTGCCAATTAGCGATGATCTGCATTACTGAAAACTGAAAGRAAATGGGTTCATAAGACATTAGATCTATTATTTTCTAGTATTTGCATATGGACTTACGTGAATTTGCTGAACAGCTAAGAACATGCCAGGGAGTCCAGAACCTGATTTAACCCTCTGGGTTGAAGATAATGCCTCTCTAGGAGATAATGTGAGATAATGCCTCCCTAGGTGAACTTGAAGGGGGTGGAAAGCATGCATGCATGCATATGGCTGAAATCAGTGAAATCATGTGTCAGAACCAGGGAAAGCCCTGTATCTATGTGGGGTCTTGCTTAAGCAGGCCTGTCTTCACATCAGTATGGGACTGGCATTATCCCAGCTTCTTGAGCATACTCTAGCCCTGGCCTGGGGAACCTCTAGAGGGGCATTTCCCTTGGAGAAATGCCATCTGATTCCCTGAACGGGATCCGTCCCACTGAGCATTTAGGGTAAGATTCAAYTGCCCATATATAGCATGGCAGCTGGTAGCATCTGAGATGCACTAGCATAGCTGAGAAATCCACATGAGCTGGTCAATATAGCACAGGATGTACAGGTCAGAAACCCTAGGACATTTCAAATGGCTCAAGATGCCTGTACCTATGCAGCCAGATCTTGCCCTGCAGCAAGGTCGCTTGAGGTTCCCTTGAAGTTCAATTGAGAGAAATAGGGGCTTTTAAGGAACAACTTATCTGGCTTGCTATGGTCAACTATGTTGGGATGAGAGGAACAGAGACATGACTATTTCTGTCCTCTGACTAGAAAAGGAGTTGAAGGTGACTACTTCAGATGTAGAATCTGCACCATAGGTGTCTACATCTACTCAGATGAATCCTACCCTTTGTGGCTCCTAGTACGCAGAGTGCTAGGGCCATGTCACGGTCCATTTGCTGGAGTCCCACTGCTGCCTGGCTGCTCATGCTGGTGAATGGCTCTTAGGACTGTAGCTGTCTGGCACTACTTAGAGCAATCCCAAAGCTGTTTTACATTGCATCAGTGCTGGGTCTTATATGGAGCCAGCTCCTGAGTCAGGAAATCACAACAAAGGTCTTTATGTTTGTCCCCTCAGTTCTCCAAGCCCAGACTCTTGCCCAGTATCAATAGTGTTTCTCTGCAGGCAAGCATCAGTTTGGAACTTCATGATTTGATTGTAGTCCTCATTGTTTTGCCTCCTCTGGTTTTATCTTCCTAGTTTTACTTTTGCTTCTGTTAGAGGTTTTCTTTGGCTACTGATTTATTTTCAGATGTCTCTTTTCTAACCACTTTTCATTTGTTTGTCTTTTTTGGGGGGTGATGTGCTCTTAGAAACCAGCTTTTGAAGAACCCTTGTCACTATCTCCACATACACTCCAATAATAATAGATAAGCAAGATTCTCAGTGTCTCAGAGTACACCTTTTTAGCAAAATTGGATATATAAGATATGTCTGTACACTGAACTGGAACTTTGTAATTGGCTCTGCACATTCAAAACCAAGTTTTTGGACTCATTACAGCAAACATATGCAAACATTTCAGCTACAAAATTTCAGTCATTGATCTCTGCAAAACTCAGGCTGCAGATGATACTCGGAGTCTGCTAAAGAAAAAAAGCATTTTTTCCCCCACTGCTTTCAGTATTTGCTCAGTATCATTAATATAAATACGTAATCACTGAAGTCAACACAACTGAAGTTAACAGAGCGACTCCAGATTTACATCAGTGTAAATGAGAGCAAAACTTAATCCCTTGTATGTAATCTATCTTTAATTCTGGTTTAAGTCTCTGTCATCTTGCTGAATACAAACTGATGTTCTTCTCACACACAATCTGTGTACCATTCATTAGAGTTTGGAAGAAAGACTGGAGCCCGTGGTAATGAAAGCTCAAGTCCCGGGGAGCAGTACACATGGTATTTTGTTTTAGTTAAATACTGCGTTGGTATTCTCACGAGTGGCTTTACATTACTTGAACATTTATGAGTAGTTTGAACTAATACATCTCTAATTAGTACTAATTACTGATTAGATTATTGATTCCTCTGACTATAGACTCCTCACTGGTTCTGTTCATAAAGAGGATGTTATTTTTTAAATTCTTATAGATTCATCCCGAAGTGGAAGTTACTCTTGCCATGGAAGGGAGCAGAGCAGAAGGCTCTGAGCAGCCTGGAAGGTGCACAAGAGGGCGTAGGTGATTTTTTTTTTTTTTTTTTTTCCTGAGCTAATCGAGATGACAAGGCCCTGCCTGCTTGCCTAGATACCCTGTAATCCCAAAGCACTTTCTGATTTTCTCTCAGAGTCTCTTCTGTTCAYGCCGCCCTGGTATGCACCGTGGGTTGCTTGCAGGGTGCATTGCTCCACAGCTGGGCTGAGGCTGTTCTGAGCATCAGCGTTGACTGAAAGCTTTATTTAGGTCTTGTCCTTTTTGGTCTTGTGGCAAGTTCTAGAGCAGATCTGTTGGAGCAAGTCTGTCTATCTTTGCTTTTTACATGGTCTGCCTTTGTTTCTGTTTGTGGTTTTACTGGAAAGAGATGCTTCTCTAGATCCCTGTATCCCAGTAAAGTTTCACTTCCCATTCTCCTGTCTCGCTTCCAATACTGTTCTGCTCATTTTCTACCTGACAAGGCAAAACTTGTTCTTTGTTACAGTCCCAATGCAAAATACTCTGGACTGTGCCTTTACTCAGCATTAGCACTTTGCAGAAACAGCTGTTCCTGCCCCATAGGGTTCAGGAGCTCCATAATGCCTATATTTTCCAAGAGCTCAGAGAGCAGGACCCCTAGGCTCTGGGATTCCTAAACCAAGCACTTAAATAACAGCTACCAGTGCTGTCCCATTACCTCGTCAGTCTTTTTCCAGACTCCTTCCCTTTTACAAACTTGTTCACAAAGGAGTTTTTTCATATATAGTTTACTGACAATAACAGTTAGTACACAGTCTGTAGACTTCCTTCACTTGAAGGCAGAGYGCACAAATGATGTGAAGAGATTTTGGCTTACTTCACTGACAGGAGTGATTTTATCTGGCAGCAGCTATTTGCCTCTGTGGTRGGACTGGCAGGAGGGGGCAAGGGTAATGTTTCTTTATTCACGTATCAGGCAGTTTCACTTGCAGAGGTTTTGCATGTGGTACATCTTCAATTTGCGAGCCCAGGCAAGTGCAAAATGTGGCTTACTTCTTGTTGGCATTAACTGTAGGGAACATGTAAAATCTCTTTTCTGGTGGCTGCCCTCTCTTTCTGTTTATTTCTACATGCTACTCAATATGTTTGTTTTGATCCTTACAGCCCTATGTGGGTTATGTGATGAACCACTGTGGCACTGAAGATCGATGGTGCTACTTTCATGCTGATGTTTTCACTAGCAGACTCCAGGCCCTGTCAGCCTTTGCTGTTGCAAGCACATAACTCCCTAGGACAACTGTGGGAGATGTCTGCGTGTGGCAGTGAGGAGACAGGGCTCCCTGGATAGCAACATCTGGGGACCAGAAAATGCATGCTCTTGGCTATAGGCCCTCAATGCTGTAATTTGATCTTCCCGCCCTTTTGGTCCATCTCTTCACTGAGCAAAGAAATAAGTAAGGAAACTGAATATCTCTGGCTGGGAATCCAGTCAGTTAATTAATATCAAGGAGGTGCGTGTTATTTTTAGTTATAGCAGATGTGCTTGTACCTCATTAGCTTAAACATTGGAGAGCAAGTTAATAGCTGCTTGTGCCATACTTAAAGGAAACATTTTATAAATGAGTTATTGATTTGGACTTCATAGGGACCTGGTGGCAAATGTGTAGGGCTTCTTCCAAAGGTGGGGGAAGGAAGGGAAGACTTCTTTAGAGAGGTCAACTTAATGTGTGCTGTTTCATAATGCATACTGAGAAGAAGCAAAAAGACCTTTCTGCTTTGGAGTGGCCCAGTGGGTGAGAGGTTCCTGCAGACACCTGTAAACGGTTTGCCACGTTGCTGCATGAATGTTTTGGTGCGACAGTTGCTGTTCAGAGATTTCCCATCAAGGAGGAAGGGTTCGTTCAGGGGCTGCAGGAAGAGATTGGTGAGGAATTTGTATTTGGCCCAGTTTACCTGATATTTTAATTTCTATATTTAGCAAGTACTTCAGATGTGTGTTGCAGGAAATAAGTAACTTGTCAGTGGTTTTGAGGTTTCTAAGCAAAAAGAAGATTACGTCGTTTTGTGCTGAAGTATTGAGGAGAGTGTTTTATATTTTGAATGCTAATGAGCACAGTTTTTTTCAGACGGGAGCCATAAAACTGTCATTATGTCAGTGGTATGTCTTTGTTCTTAACTTTGCTCGTGCTAATCAAAGACAACAGTGGTATATTTTGAGTTAATACTGTAACAAGAGGAATGGCATTAGTGGTCATCATCATGAGTGACTCCTGGACATGTGGTAATAATTTCTTAAGTGTTTCTGAATAGTGAATGAGTGAGAGAGGGGGAGTTTAGCTCTGAGTTTGTGTAGAATAGAATGTACCATTCAGCTGAAATGATAAATTCACAGCTCATACTCAAGGGGTTTTAAAAATAAAATCTGTTTTTTAGTGTAATTAGCATATCTCCTTCCACAGTACCTCTTTCTCCCCCAGCATCCGACTCTGCCTTTCTGTTCATAAAAGGATGACTTTTAGCAAAAACAACTGAATGAATTCAATAGTCTTTGTCTTCTTAAGGAAATTAATCCACTTTGGAATTAAGCTCTCATCCTTCKAGTATTTTAGTTTTGTGTGATTGGACTTAGGTTTGGGAGCCTTCAGAGGAAATGGCATTTTCCATCTTGTTAATGGATGTCCTCAGATTTTGTAAATACCTAGAAATAGAATTGGTAATGCTATATATTTAGGAGCCAGTTTTTCCGAGGAAAAAAAAATACCACCCAAAACTTCTTATTATCAGTCAGACAGTTTTCATTTATTTGGTGAGGCAGTCTGTTTGCGTTGGCTGGTGGGTTCGTGAACGGCTTCTGCATAGCGAATCATACATTTTAAAAATTCTTTCCAAAGCTTTTATAAAAACACAAAAACTTAAATAACTTTAACTTTAGTTATGTGATCAGTCTGATTAAGTTAAGAGATTTACTCTCAGTAACCCCACGGGGGTTTCAGCAGTACTGTGTGTTCCGACAAAGGGAACAATTGCGATATTTTCGCTGTCTGACTGTGTTTCTCAGRGAATGCTGAACAATATTAAACATTCAGAGGCTGCATTTTCCCTTTGTTTTGACAAATGCTAATAAGTAGCTAACTGCAAGAGAGGGAAAAAATCCTAATTCAAACCAGTTGCTTGATGGTAGAGCTCAGCAAATTCCCTGACCAGCAAGATGTAATCTGGAAAGAAATGAGCAGAGGGGTAGCCTTTGCTAGCCTTTGAAATCACTAATAAAGTCATTAGACAATGTTTAGTTGAAGAGGAATGACTAAAGCTAGCGAAAGACTATTCTGGAGAGCTCTCAGAAGGAACATTAGCAGGCTTTGGTTTCTAATTAAGAGGTATTATTAGAAGCTTTGATAAAAGSCCTCACATGCATGATATCTTGTATTTCTCTGTGTATCAAGAGTCTAAGAGAAACTAAAAAAAGAGAGACTTTTTAATGATAATACCTGAAAAGTGTTTTTCAGCAGACCCATACATCATTGTCAAGTGAAAAGATTAAACTTTATTGTTTCTTTTTGAACCAAGAACTCAAGGTGAGTGRAAATGTCTTGAAATGCAAAGTAGTTTGGCAGATAAAGTAAAATGGAGATGAAAACAGACAATAAAAAGACATTGGCTGTAACGGAGGAAAGAGCAGGGAAGTTCACTCTTTAATGTTGCTGAGAGAACTTTCTTTTTGCTACTAATGATAGCATTTAAGTGTTACAATTACAGGCCTTTATTGAAATGAAACATTTCATTTCAAGAATGGCACCAAAATCATTTCTGTGTGTAATATGAAACATTAGTTATGTGATGCTGCTGCCAAAATAAACCCCACCATTCATTTAAAATATCAGGAAACTCCATCTGAGAGGGTAGTTATACATCCATTGAGGATACTATGTATATTATTTTTCCTTGGTATTAATAAAGTCTATTAACAACATAACTGCAATTGATTCATAATGTCACATTTGTTTGCAAGTAATGGATGTAAGGTTAAAATGGTTTAACTATTACAATGTTTGAAAATGATTTCTGTTCCCTAAAGCCTCCTTTATTTTTATTGCAGTTTTTTTCCCCTTCAGCAACCAGTTGTTTTGCAGTAGTTAAACTGCTTTCAGCTGTAGATACCCTGCATTATCAAGATAGATGGGGCTTGGTGTGGGATTTCCACAAAGGTTGGTTGCTGAAAAAGTAACTTCAGCAGCGCGCCTGTGAAAGATTTATTTAACTTGTCCCTTAATGGGCCAGGCCGTACCGATTTCCAAAGAAGGAATTAATTTTTCTGTCAAATTCTGCTACTCAACGAGCAGGGCTGTTTTGCCTAATCTACCCGCCAGCCTGTACACGAGATGCGCACGGCCGACTCTAAAGCGCTTTAGTTGTTCGTCTCGGGGCCGGGCGCTTACAATGCTCTGCGGCTCCAGCTCCCTTTTGTAGCCAAGAGGCTGAGGTTTTTGTTCCCTTTCTGCGCTGTGCTTACAAAGACCAGGCAGACGACACCGCGCGTACAGTTCCTCCGCGCTCCCTGTTTGCTTTGGCCTTATGTCGTTCTGTTATCCACATGCGCTAGTTAGAGAAAAAAGCAGCTTTTCAAAAACGACTTGGGGACAGGCRAACATGAGTAACAGACACTGGGCATCCAGGCTCTGGATCCGTCTTCCTCGTTCCTTAGAGCGCTGTTGCCAAAATTATATAATCTGTTGGAACTTTTTTTGTCCTCTTCGTTTGCAATTCGCTCTATGTGGAGATTTTTTTCTCTGACATTGAGAAAAAATGTGGATAAGAGCAGATGATTTAGCCCACAATTCTAGCTTTATAACTGGTTAGGCAAATGCTCCAYGCAAGTAGCTACACATCATTTGTTACAGCAACTTGTTTCAGCCTATTAACTTCTTTTACAGTCACATGAAATGATAGTTATTCCATTTAAGAGACAGTCCTTGCTCACGCGCAAATCTGTGCTTTGTTGACACATGTAGGAAAGGTTGGGTATATGGTTCTCTAGAGGAGAAAATGGAAAAGAAAAAGCATATATTTAAAAAGAAATAAAATCCTTAAAGTCCCTTCACCTAAATCACTGATGTTAATACTTAGATTATTAGAAATGAAGTAATTGAAAAAATCAAATTTAGTTTTTCCACACCATGCGCTGTTYATCTGCAATTTTATTCGTTTCTAATTGGCCAATGAAACCGTGAAAAACTGGTGAACTTCATTCTGTTTCTGGTCACCACTGGTTAACTTCACTTTCTGGTTCCCACGCACTGACAGAGGCTTGCAATTACTAGAGATTTTGTGCGGATGGCACTCAGATAGCCTTGTGATGGCTGGCAGTTTAAAACACTTGGACAGAGAGATTTTTTGGATTGCAAATACAGCAGGGGGATATTTTGTTGGTTTTAACAAAACTATTTTAATAGGTATTTTCAAGAAATCATGGACTCTCAGATTTGTAAACCATATATATTTATAGCCTCCAAAAGGCTCAAATTCTAATTGTTCTGCTCTTTTGAAGAGTGCACTGAATTTTCACATCTTGTTATTACAGGACTTTCTACCAACATAACCACATAATAGGTTTACTTCTGGCACAGCTGTACCCACAGGAGGGAAATTGCACTCATTAACTGTATCAGTTTCCAGCAGCACATAAGCTATATACAGAATAACTGTTAAACMCTGATCCTGCAAGCAGATCCTGTGCATCAGAGGATCCAGTAATTCAGTCTGTTTGCAAAAGATGCTTTATACTTTCAACGTGGTTTCAAAAAATAGGCATGATTTTCATTTCTGGGAGTTTTTTTTGTTTTGTTTTGTTTTCCACTGAGGATTCCTGGCTTGCAGGATAGGTCCCAGATAGACTGATGTGCTGAGTCAGGACTGGTCATAATTTTAGATGATGTTTTTGTAGAGTCCCTTTTATGTTTTCTAGAAGGAAGGAAAAAAAAAAAGAGAGAGCAGTKTGTCTGTAGTGTTTGCAAAAGCAGTGACTCCAAGGGTGTGCAGCGTCTCTGTCACACAGACAGCGCGGGCAGCACGTGAAGAAAGCGCTGCTGTGATGGAGCTGATGGAGCGACTGATCTACGGCACGACTTCTTGTTGCGTGACAATGCTAGATAGCAGCAGAAAGCTGCTGCTCTCAGATTTGTTGGCTTAGGAGAGCTTTGCCTCTTAGTCGACGTGATCGTGTAAAACCCTGTGCTCGTGCCTTGGAACAGCAGAAAGCTGGAGCTGAGGTCTGTGATAGTGTCATTGTGCCCAACGGTACAGTAACGGGCTTCACTTTACACTGCSGCATCTCGCTTGGAAAGCAGTGTCTGTAGGACTGATACAAACTCTCTGTTAATATAGATAATAGACTTCAGGACCACTTAAGCGCTTAAGACAATAAGGCTTGGGCAGCTGAGAGCATTGGCAACATAATTTCAAATACAGTCATAACCGTTTTTTCCTTCATTTCTAGRATGACTTGGTAGCATTTACATTAAGCTTGCCAATGTTTAAGCCATTTCTGTGATCAATTGTTTTTCAAGCCAAATGAATCCTGAGGWAGCTACAACCTCAAACTGCTAAATTACAACCATCTCCACAGATCAATGGCTCAGGCAGTTTGTTAGCACTGGATATGATGTGTTACATTTGTAGCTGTTTGTAACTGGAAAAAAAGGTACTTCTAGTTCAGTTGTATTAATGACTTTGTGGACCACTTTGTGTAAAATAAAGGAATGTAGGCAACTGCCTTCCTTTCATTTTGCTTTTGCAACGCTGTATGCCTTGCAATGCCTGCCTTGGGCTTGTTTCTTTGGGGCTCTGTGAGGGATTATCCAGTGTAGCCATTTCTGCAGATACACAGGAGCTATGTTGATGTAGGAAGGGGGTATGGGGACACTTTGGTCTCGGAAAAAGCCTGTAGCCCACRTGGTCTCTAAACTCCCAGCCTGGCACAGCATTCCCTCAGCTCTTTCCCAGCCAGGGAAGGCACATCCCTGCCCCGTGCCCAGCRCTGGCACAGGCCCACTGGTCCCCGTGCCCAGACCGCTTGGTGGCCGAACTCACCCTGCTGCCTTCCCTCTGAGGGGCCGTGTGGTTCCTCGTCCTCCACCGACTGCTATGAAACCTAGAGCAACATAATGTCTCTGAGACTCCTATCTCTGGCTCTGCTGAATGGGATTCAGATTAGTCCCAGCACTCCAAAGTTATTAGGAGGTGGTAGACAAACAACATGGCACCTTTGGGAAACCAGACTAAAATCTCCGCTCATTCGGTAAAGAATTTTCACTGTGTACCTGGCTTTTCTGCTGATACCCCCTTTGGTTCCTTAAAACAGAGGWGTTGAATGCCAGATGCTCATATAGTACAAGTAATGTGCCTGCCATTTCACACAAAATACACAAAGTGAGGGGCAGTCACCCTCTTTACTGATCACTGACTTTCAGCAGAGAAAGGATACAGATCTGATTATGAATTGGCTGTACTTAGATATAGATAAGAGTACAAACTTCTAAAGCCTTTGGAGATCTAACATAGCACAACGAATATGGAGGGTATCTGACTTTCTTGCCTGCTTCAGCTATCTGAAACATAGAGATCTAGCCTGAACTGACCATCTGGACAGCCTCTAAATTCAGTGTCCACYGCAGGGCAATCCCTCTGTTTGCTGCAGTAGGTGTCCCAACAGTTAGCTTAGCCTAGTGTTTAGACAGAKAAAATAAGGTGAGATGGATGCCCCCAACTAACTATAGGATGTCACAATTAAGATACAAACTTCATTTAGGTATATGTATCAGCATTGTCACATCTTCTCAGTGAAAGAAGAACTTAAATGTCTCAGATCGACAGCTCAATAGTGCTGTCATACCTGGCTCTACATGTTGTGTGTCGCAAATTCAGTGACAGTCAATGACAGCCATTCTGTCAAATGGTCTGATTCTGTTTGACATGAAATGCCCTTTACCCCACTGTCGCAGTGGCAAGAAACCATATGGAAGATGTAAATAATATTTAAGCAGACCTCAGGGCATCTAAGCATTGTCTGAATGGCATAAAGCTGTTTTTCTGTAATAGAGGATCAAACGCTCAGAATTTCGTCCTTGAATTCAAAAGATGCAGGATGGATCCCAGATATTGTTAGAGAGARGCTAGACCAGCCGAACAACAGCAGTATTTTTTATTTATCACACGAGATATTTGGACTAATAGATATAATATGGTTCCATGAATTTACTCTTTAGGTTGTATTTTGTGTTTTCAGTGCATATGGCTTTAAAAAAATCCATATGCATYTGACAGGAAAATATTCTGGCATCTCTATGGTCTCAGTAATGATTTAGTTGTTCCTTACTTGATGTGGTGACATTCGTGTGTTTCTGCATGTGTTAAAAACACARAAGTTTCCATGTTGCCATTACTTACGTACAGGAGGAACATAACTCATCTGAGTAGTCCTGTTTGACTTTTTCATGTCTACATACATGAGTGTGTACAAGAACTATGTTTTAAACATAAATGATTGTGGGATTACACCCCCAGTAAGGAGAACAGGAACAATATTCTTAAACGTCTGCAAGAAACATAGCCAAGGCCCGAATGAAAGTATCTTTTATTTTTCAACGTCATCGWCCAAAAGCTTCTGTGTATAACACTCTAAATGACATCTGACATATCTGAACTGCTAGAAGAAAATGCCAACAGCAAAAAATGTAGCCAATAACAGCCAAGGTTTTACTGCTAGTAAAGGAGGTCCTTTGCTGAGGAGAAACGTTAAAACTGCGTGAATTACACAGAAGCAACTGACAACTTTACTTAGCTATTCCATACATTAGAGGATAAATCTCCATTCTAGGAAGTTTCAATGCCATTTTAGTTATCCATTTAATCCACCTATTCATTTAGCAGGAATGGTAATTACGGGAAAATTGCTGCCAAACTATGATGTGCAATTAAAATTCAGGCTATTTTGTGTGATGCAAAATCTCCCTTTTTTACTATCATCTTACAAATCCTCTGATAGAAACTTTGTGCCTTTCTGGAGCAGAGCTTGTAATAATAAGCCATCTGGCTTACTTAAACATGAAAGATTAAAATGATATACAGTATGAAGGCTTCCTATTCAATTGCTAATGTCCAAGAACTCAACTCCAGTGGTGAAAGCTGTCATTTGGGGGGAAGAGGTAATTAAAAGATTTCCTTGTAGGGATGGGTCCTAGAGCAGGGGACTGGCACATCGAACAAGCAAAACTAATTTTCCAAAAGAAAGCAGTGCTGGCCAAATGTCTTGCAAGATAATCTTCTGTATCCTTTAGTTCACTCACAACTGCTTGAGTGGGGTTGAAAGGTGGGTTGATGACTGCTGGGACAAAAGCAACCAAACCTTGCTTTGTTTATTGTACTAAGCCAGCAGTGCTTCGTAACATGGGCTTGACTGAGGCTTACAACAATGAGAAAAAAATGCATTGYGATTAAATAGCAACCTCCTCCTTTTAAAGAGAAATGAAAAAGGAAGGTTGCAACTGTTTTAGGAAAACTGCAGTGTAGAAGTGGAAAATGTAGATTCTAACCTATGAAAGAAAGAAAGGCACTCTTCTGAGATGGGGATTTGAAACAAATGCATTTAGTAGTACTTATTCTTTTATAATTGGCAAGAGGCTAATTGGGGGCATAGTACTTGGGCTTGTGCAGCATAGAGACCATCTGAATCAACAGAATTGTTGTCAACTGGCTGCAGAGGGAAAACAAGGGACACTTCAGCTGTGAGAGGAACACATCCTGTTGATTTCAACCACAACCTTCCTCTGCCTTCCACTTCTGACTGATGAATTTCCAAACTGGAAGCAACTGAAAATGCTGCAGATCAGATGAAGCTTTCACTCTAGGGTCTGAACCCTAAGTGGAAGCAGAACTGGGTATGAATCGCTACCAGACAGTGCTCCATATGCTCTAGAATACTTGTAGTGCGTGCAGTATCTTTGACTTACAAAGTCAGGCCTAAATGTTGTTACATGTAGACTGTAACCCTCCTGGGTGCAGAGATCACTTCTCATTCCTGATAGGAAAAAGAAATTAATAGAAATGTAAAGATACTTAAATAATTTTTTAGCTCCAAGTATTGTTTATAGCAGGGATCTTCTTGTTTAAGTTTTACAAAACTGMTTTAAAAGTCTATAGAAATACAATYGTCCCTTATTTTMTTTATTGCCAGTGTCATTCCTACAGAAGCCTRCTTAATTACAACTGAACTATAGTATCTCCAGCTTTATCAGACTTTTTCATAAAGAGGAAGTTTTAAAGTATGCAGGTGCAATACTCCATAGATAAAGAAAGTGMTAAAATGAAAACCATCCCATTAAAGACACTATCCTCATCTGCTCCTTTTCAGAGAGGCCATTTTAATGAAGAACCTATTGCTATTAATTCCACTTTCAGGCTCCATTTAGGCTGAGAGGAGGAAATAATGAATCAGGACATAATGGAAGTCCCTGTAAAGCACTTAGTTTACCACCAGACGCGTGTGCGTTTGTTTTTGTTTWTAAGAATAGTTCGAACAATAGGAGCCAATGGGAGCCTATTAAGTTCATTGTGTCTCTAACTTTCTCCTCAGTCCTTGGCCACCTTCCAGCTTAATTCCTCTGAGTCAGCAACACATTCAAACCAGGTTAAAAGAACTCTTGGATAAGAACCTTGACTAAAGGAACAATTGATCTTTCCACCCGAGCTCATCACCCCTTGTAAAAAACTCACCCTCTACCCTCTGTAAATGCGAGATTTTAATATATGTCAGAACTGGTAGGATGTGGTAGGATGGAGTAGAGTGGGGGGTGAGGGGGAAACAACCACGTTAGTTTTGTTAAGCGGTTGATGCAAAAAGTAGTGCATACTTTTTTTTKGGCAAAAGCAAGAAGAAAGGGAAGTAGGACTGAGGAACGTGAACTGACTCTATTTGCTTCTCTTACGGAGCTCTCTTTTGCCTTCAGCAGTTTCTCATTGTCTGATTTTCTGACATCCTTGCCTTTTTACTCACTGTAATTCTGCCTTATAAAATGATGGAGACTGACATGGCCCTTTCATGTCAGAGGAGAGTGGATCTTCCTCTCTTAGAAGCACAAACAGTTATAGGAAGACAGAGCAAATCTACTCCTTTCTTGGCCAAGATCTTCCCCCAGGAGGAAAGGGGTGAAGAGGGGAGCTGCTTACTGTCTGGGTGCCTAATGGCCTTTCAGTGCAGGGAAAGGACAGGCATAGAAAAAACACGGGCAAACAGAACATTAAGGATAGAGTAGGGCACTGAAAATACAAAAGAGCTATCATGAGAATTTGCTTCAGTTTTATCTAAATGTCGGGCCCCGTGCAGCCCCCAAGTTTATATTTGACTGGAAAAATATAGATGGATGGATGGATATATGGATTAACCAGCAAAAATGTGCTCTACTTTAAAAAATACAAATTAGATTTTGAAAAAAGTGGCTTAATAGCTGTTGTGCTGTGATCTCAGATCATTAAACTAAGAGAATTGCTTCTAATGACAGCACTTTTAAATGTTTTCTGGCATCCCCACTGCTTGGTCGTTGTGTCCATTGTGCACGATGGCTTGGGCTCATTGTGCTTAAAAGATCGGTCATGCTCCAGGATGGTAGCTTTCCTGTTTAAGTAAAAATAGAGCTTTTCACTGTAAGGGCAAAGTGTGAATGAATTAGAAGAACGAATGAATTAAACCCAACTTTCTTGTGGGCTTGTCCACAGCCTCCAAGAAGAACTTAGAACTATCACAAATATCCTGTTCCTCTCCAAAACTTAGGCGCATTTGAAAGAAAGAGCAAGGCACATGCAATATAAGTGCGTCCATCAGCAGTGGATGTGTCCTGCTGCTGAGGATTCTGCTGAAAGTGCTTAGGTTGTACAGTGATGAGGGCATTAAAGAATCTGGGGAACATACAACAGAATTGTGCATCATTTCCTTGTGATCTCCACCTTGGTTTGCTGTCTCATGTCAGAAGCTGTTGGGGAAAGAGATCAGCGCTTTGTTCTGTGTTCGTACAGAGCTGACACGATAGGGTTGTTCTGTTGACTGGGATTTCAAGGTTGTACCAGCACAAAAATATCAAATGATACATTGAAAGGCTGTAATCCTTGCTCTTCAAAATTGCTGCTCTTTGCAGAGAACTTGCAGACACAGAATATTAACTATTCCTGAAAGCCTTTTTTATGAAAGATTATTTGCTGTTTGGAAGGCTAGTGGCAGGTAAATAAAGGAGTAGCTTTATTGTTCTTGAGTACTTACTGCAAAGTTATGGTACTTTGCTCAGTAAATGCAGAAAAAAGGGTTCTGGCAGGTGCTTTAAATACTTTGTGTGTCTGAGATTTCTAGCCTTTTCCATACTAGCTATATATCGTTATGTAGACAGAGTGACTGACCAGATCTTTGTCCTTTCATTGATCAGTTTGTCTGTTCACCTCTTCAGTCATTAGAAGAATGAACAATTCTAAACAGCTTAAGAAGTAAAACACATGGACTATAGGAGATAAGATTTTCCTGTGGACTGCTTTCCCTATTATAAAATGTGTGCTTATGGCTGAAAGAATTACCCTCTGAAGTCTCTATGTCCCATAGTTCTCATCTACAGAGAAGCTGAAAGGAGTCATTTCTCCTCTGATACTCCTGGTCCTCTCCCCCCACCATGAGAAATAACTTGGGAAGAAGATAATAAACTCTACTGTCTTTAAGTCTGATGTCATTTCAGAGCCTTGCATTTCTTTTGAAAAAACTACACTGTATCCATTAGTGAGAAAAATGTGAAGATTTTTTTTAATTATTATTTTAGGTGCTAATCTGTTTGTTAGCCCAGCATGACTAGAGGTGCAGGGAAGAAGGTACGAGTGGAAGTAGCACAGCTCAGATCCTCAATGTGAACCAGTGCAGAAGGAGAAGTTAGGTCTTTTAGCAATGGCACTTGCAATTGTGGTTCACTCAGAGTGATCTGACACTCCAGAGATGTTCCCATGGCAGCTGATTTGACTGATCACTGACACATGCCATAATGAATCTGTCGGGTTAGCTGAAGGACATAGAATGATCAAGACAGCAAGGAGAGGATGGAAAGAAACCTTTCTGAGGTGAAAAGTGGTGGAGCTGAGAACCAGTTCTCCTTTTAGAGAGACTGGAGAAGAAAAAGGCATACAAAGTAGAGGACTGGAATTGCTGCTGCTTAATCCGTGAATTGCGTAAGGCAAAATAATGGGAAGAAGCTCTTAATTTCAGAGTGGCTCAAGAAGTAGGCAGGATACTTTGAATGTAATGTTTCCTTAAGATGAATAAAATTCATTATATGAATAATATGAAGGGAAATTTGCCTTGATTTCGTAATATAACTTGATAAGGAGAGAAGAAACAACATCTGAACAGTCATTGATCAATTTACTATTCAAAGCAAACCAAGTATAATACTSTGCTGCCCACCTTTATCTTTCCTCTTCCAGTAGTGCCCATTTTGGTCATTTATTGGGTTGATCTTTTTCCTTCAATATCTTCTGGATTGTTTGCACGTTGCCATAATATTTAGCTGCTCACACTAAAAATACCTAACAAACAATTTTCTTCTGCAGAACTCTTAAGCCTCTTTTGTGCCACGATGCCTTGAAAGCACTATACAATAACCTAGCTGTCCTAACAGTGATCTTGATGCTGATCCTTTTCATACAAAGAAAATACTTTATCTCTTCATTTTGTCTTCTCTTGCCTCCTTGGATGCCTCTTTTTTTTACCTCTTCCATCTCTAATTGCTACATTCAACAGCTGCATCTTGTCATATGCTATGATTGCAAACTCTGTGGGTCAATGGCTGTCCCTAAGCCTAGGAGCTATTGCAATTCAAAACTAATGAAAAGGTACTAATAATTGAAAAGAACATCTCTGTTCAAGATAAAGGACTAGGTGTGAATTATATCATCAGTTAAAATTGAGCTACTCCAATGAAATCAGCATCTGTTCCATATCAACATTAAACCTCTAGAAAACAAGATGAATGCTGTAAGCACAAATGACAACAGTATGCTGATGATGCATCTTACTCTCATTTGAAGCAGACACTGACTCCAGCTATCAGGGAAACAGAAAAATTTGGATGAAGAGAAGCTGGATCAAATGTCACCCAGAGAAAAGAGCAGTGGTATCCACCAGCACTGAGAAGTGTTTCAAAGCCCATTCCTGAGAGGGCCCAGAGACCATTTGATAGGATCCTCCGAGAAGATGTGGTCGTGTGTTGAGACCAGGCAAATGTTTGACTTTGGCAGTGTCACCTTCATGGAAGAAATGATTTCTTTTGCCACGCTGAGCAAAATACATAAACTCCTACCCTTGAAGAAAAAGACTTGAGTACAGTTATGCACATCTTCTGAGTCCAAATTACAGCAAACCTTCATACTCTGGAAGACACTGAGAAACTGTAGCTGACTGAATTCGCAACAGCCAATTACACTGGATGTGTAGCTGACTTCGAAGTCTACAGAGGACTAAGGCCTAACTATAGGTCTGTATCCTCCCTATGGTTCTGTATCCTCCCCTGGGGTTTGCAAAGCATTGATGCAAGTAGCAGGTTGCACAGCAACACTAGGGCTTGTGCTGGTAGGGCTGCCATTTTCCTCTTCTCCGTGAAACCATGCCTAGAAAATTTTGCAATGTGCTCAGGAAAGAGCTCGGTGGGACTGGGAGGAGGAACCAGGCCCCTGCTCTGTTATATTTCCACTGTGTTGGTGATCTAAAAGAAAACCTGCATTTTCTCACCTCTTAGTCTAAAGATTTAGAGCTCARATTTAGACAATGCTTGTTGCTCCATCAAGGGCCAAGGCATAAGGCTTTTCACAATGTTAAAAAAGTAATTGCAATGAACGACAGCAGAATAAAGGCAAAATAGCAGATCTTCATATTAAATTTCTCTTACATGGCATGCTTCTCCCTCTGCAGCCATCCTATTTACATCATGGCTTTTAGTTACAATGTTCTTTCTTTATAATTTGTCTTATCGCCACAGTGACTTTTGTCACAATATGAAGCATTTATTTTCCAAAGAAAGGTTATGCTGAGCCCAGAGGATCCCTTTCGATCTCAGCCATTTTAATGGTGCAAGAATCCTGGATGTTGCTTTTTGCCCTGCTAGCAAATGTGCTGTGTGCCTGATGCGATGCCACTTTACGCAGAGAACTGTAACCCACTGTGCTTGTGTTTTATGGCATTGCTTGCTTCTGCTTTGTATTTATTTTGTTATTAATGCTGGCTGCTTTCCAATAGCTTCTGGCCACAATGACTGCTGCAATCTTTTGTCAGCTAAATCAGACAAAATCTGCAGACAGAAACATATTATCATGTACATCATTTTCAAATAAAGCAATGCACATACAACACACTGTTGTATATATGGAGGTGTACTGAATTAAATTGAGAGTGCTGTAGAGCCCATCTAAAAGAATAGCTGTAAAAAGTCATAATAAGATGAAATATCATTTGAGTTTCAGACAGAATCGCTACAGGAAAAGAATAAAGCTTTAAAACAAATATATCTAAAAGAAGTAAACCTAGTAAAACAATCCTCCCCACAAATCAAGAATTTAGAGGAAATATAAGATTAGTAGGTTAAATGATAGACAAGTGCTTATATTTTCTGCATTAAAAAGAAACAGATCATGTAAAACAATAGAATTCTTATACTCTTTGAGAGACCTTGGTGATTTGGGGGCAGATGCTATTTTTATTAAAGTCTATGAGTATTTTTCCATTGATTTTCATGTGAATAATAGTGTCTAAATTGCTTCAGTATCCCTTTATCTGGCATTGACAAATAAAATCTTGTTGCCTTATAYCCATTCAGAAAGTTATTGCAGAGATCATTCTCCTAGTCCATTGCTTTGACCTCATCTTCCTGTCTTCCTTGGACTGTCTCTGCTGTTTTGCATCAAATATAATTTACTTGTCTTCACTTTCTATGGCCTTCATACCTGTCAACTAGCATCCTATTATCAAAGCTTTGACTTCCACCTCTTGTCTGACAAATTCAATAGGGTAGTTTGGGGTAAACAGCAGAGGTATTTGGTCTGAAACCAAAACCTCAAAGCAAAACTCAATCATTTTCTTCCAAGAAAAAAGTTTCCTGAGGATCAATTAAGAGCATCCTTTGAGTTTCAAACAGCACTGGAGAAGTTCATTCAATCCTTTCAAGTTGTCCTTACTTGCCGCAGTCTGCTCAAAGTTGCCAAGATTGCAGCACCCTTCTGTGTTTGCAGGTAAAGCATGGTGGGAATCCACATCCTCAAGGAGTAAGGGAGTGAGGATTCATGCTCACCTTGCTAACGCCCGCAGTCCAGGATGCACCCATGTGCATCCCCTGCCTGGGAGCCAGACCCTCCTGCACTGCAGGCCATACTTTCCCATGGGCTGAGCTGCAGGCTCTTGCTTTCCCTCATGCCCTTCAAGACTACCTTGTCTTGTGCATGGGTGCTGRTCCTTCTTCTCTCAGGAGCACAGCACAAAGTTGGAACTGGCACTCATACTACGTCCAAACAGGAACAAATGAAGCCTGAATGAGCAGAAGAATCAGCATATGTCTGTGATAGCACTGACATGAACTCATCTAACCTGTGCTGACAGATGAAAGTGAGGCAAAGCCAGAATCAATATTCTTGGAGTAAGGAAAGGCAGTGAGAGAAAATGAATAYCCAGGTGTATTTACCAGGGCCCCAGACTCAGTCATCTTTCTGCAGTGCAATAGCTTTGGCATGGCTGCTGCATGTTTTCAGTATTTTTTGTCTAAAATGAGCATCCCAYCCTGTAAAAAGCAACATCTGTGAGCAGAGCCCTGTGGTCTCCCTTTGAGTAAAGCAGCTCAASGAAGGGTGACAGTGTAAAAACCCCCTCAAAGATCCCCTGGCCCTCACCCTGTCTCTTCTAGTTTGAAATAGCTTGCACTTTCAGAAAAGCTCCAAAACTTTGGGGAGTGTAAAGGTGAGGTGATGAAAAGCAGAGGAGAAGGTGCTGGGTGTTGCTGGATTTTGACTGGATTTATAAGAAAGATCTTTATGCTGGCTGGTGGTGAGATGGCAGGTCAGCCAGGCTTGTGGCAAGACAGATTGGTACCTTAGGACAAAAAGATCTTGGTCTAATAGAATGTCTGTGTTTGTCCCCAGACAAGATGGGACAATCCATTATCCGTTCCTTTTCTCTAGCTAACTTGTAATTTGGATGAAAAAGCAATTGTTGCAGGATGGCCCTCCCTCTCTCAGGCCTCCATATGAGAAACAAAGATACAGCCCATCCTGAAACTCTTGCCTTTATATGAAATTTTGGCTCCAGTTAACTGGTAGCATTCTTCGGCTTTGCAAAAAAAACAAACAAACAAACAAAAAAACCAAAAAAAMCAGCTCGACAAAAGGAATAGGAAAACAAAAATATGAAAAACAATGGGGCTCGTGATTTGTGTCACTAAATTAAACTTTTGCTCAGTGCAGCATTGTAACCTCCTGCTCCTGTTTGTAGGTGTGGAGCATGCATGAAGCAGCAATGAGCTGTATACTTCTTCCAAGAGGTCCTTGTTGATTCTGCTCAGGTGGCTGGCAAGGATGACCAGATGCGATCCTGTTACTTGCAGTGGCTATCTTGGTGGTTGTCTATGCAGACTGTGTCAGTAAGAGAGCAGAAGGGAATGGGAATGGGAAAAAAAGTGATCTTGGTGTGCCAGTGAATGGGTATTTACATCTCAAATCTGCCATCCCACCGGTATTCATCGAAAGCATCTCTAGGGAGGCTGAGCCTGAGTTGGAGCCTTTTGAAGCCAGTGGAAAGTCTTCCATGGGTTTTGGCAGTGCATGGATCAGGACTAAAATGCATGGGCTTGAATTCCTAACCTGTCTGCAGACTGGACTCTCTGCTGCACGGCGCTGAATATGAATGCTGTGAGTGGGGAGGTCTAGACTACTGTTGCCCATGCTCTCCYGGTCCTAAGGATGAAGCCACACTCTTTAGCAGTGTGGTGTTTGTCACAAGCACAGAATTCATTTTAAACTACCCCAACATGTCTATTTCTTTCTAGACAAAACTCCTTTGTCTCAGTCAGTCTCTTCAGTAGGTTATCATAGTTCTTAGCCATTATTTTTAAGACTATTCACTTTAGCTCTCCTACTTTCTGTCCAGAATTCATGAGAGATCCTTTAATTTATTCTTTCTAAAATGAGATAAACCATGAGTGACCAGTCCCCTGGGGCTGCACTGTTCTCCAGTGAGCCTCATGTAAGAGATACAGGGTACGTTTTTAACACTACGTTATTATTAATGAAGGCTATGTGCGCAACTCTTTGTCCAACACAGTGAAAATTTACCCTCATGTATCTTGTAAATCTCAGATGTAGATTTCACTCGCAGCATTTTATTTTGGATATTCTTTGATTATTTTTTTCATATTAGGGAACCATAACGATAAGTCTCTGCTCAAGTGAATATAAACTAGACCTCATATGACACTGAAATTTGATAGTTTTTTTCTTTTTGGGCTTAAAAAATTTGCCTTTCAGAGCTATTCAGTAAGAGAAATGTTAATGAGAAAAATTTTAACAAGGCAAGCCCTGGCAGTGACCCCCTCGGATCTAAGCACTGCTACAAACTCAGGGCAAGCCTGATGCATGAGGAACATCTTGCAGAATATCGCTGGCCTTCTGTTCTATCAGTGCTGTAGTTCTAGAAACAAGGCTCTTAATGAGGAAAGATCAATCCCAACAGGAAAACCTGTGATATCTGACATCAGTAGACATGCATCCATGCTGTACAAACCAGCCCCCGCTACTCCAGCCCCCGCTAACAAAAAATAAAATAAAGTAAAATTGTGTCATTTTCTTTCAAAGTTTAAAGACTCGGGATCACTTCATGTAGCATTTAACTATCATTTCAGTCAGGCTTTTGAAGCTGTTTAAGTTCTTTTGTACCCGCGTTGTTTAATGTTACTCAGACAAGGTAAATCAAAGTCTAATAGAGTGGAAAAACAGTAAAGGCAGAAAATAGGTAAAAGATAAATCACACAGGAAGTTTTGCTTTTTTTTTGTTATTATATTCATTGAGATCAAAGTCCTTGTTTCAGCTCTAATTAACAAAAGCTAATGCAGATTGGAGACCTTCTGGCACTGAGCAGAGCCTTGGAGGATACAGTTGAAATCTTCTGAAGATTTAAATAATTAATATGACACCTTGAGCTTCGGATGGGAAAATAAAAAAATAAAAAAATAAAAAAAAGAAGAGGGGGAAAAAAAGAGCCCCATGTTCAAGTTTAAGAACAATGCTATTGCCAAGTTTGATACCATTTGTTCTGATGAAAATGAGCTGAGTAGACTGCACTGACTTCATTGTCTGGTACATTGGCAGTTCAGTGGATTGTTTCACCTTTTGTCATGCTAAGGGAGTCTTTTGTGCAGTACTTTGTTACCCCCAAGTCTGCCCCGGTTGAAACTGGATGGAAAAAGGCAAATCTGCTTTAGGGACTTGGAGGATGGTCATTTAATGGTT
The DNA here is from genome assembly GCF_003343005.1 of Rhea americana. Taxonomy (NCBI): domain Eukaryota; kingdom Metazoa; phylum Chordata; class Aves; order Rheiformes; family Rheidae; genus Rhea; species Rhea americana. Next base: position 7,366,791 of record NW_028186867.1, on the reverse strand, counting down.
TTTAATCCTCTTAATCCACGTAAGAATGGAGATCTCTGAGTGAAAATCCCATCCCAGAAGTCCTTATGATTCAAATGCCTGACTCAGGAGACTGTCTTTTGAAAAAAAAATGCAGCAAAATATTCTCCACTGCTGTGGCATTGTGGTTTATTTCTCTCTAGTTTTCCAAAGCTGTCTGATGGAACATAAGTAGACGAAATGGAAACCTACTTCAAACCCTGTGAAGTACAAGAACAGAGCACCCAGCGCCCGTCTGTGTGTTTTGGGTACCCTAGCAGTTCAGTTTGATTTTGCAGAAATGACAAGGACCCTCTTTTCTAATTGTCTCAACTGTATGCAAATCTCCCTTACATTTGGGCATGCACTAATGCCCTCACCAAGCTGTTTTCCACTCGGATATTTTCTAGGTAAATGAAATCCTCTGCTGAGTTTGGATATGGATTACTTCTAAACTGTTGACATAATCATAGCTAAGCCTTTCTGCTGAGTTCATTATTACTTCATAAAAGCATGATTTCTCTTACTCCCTACCAAAAAAAAAAGGAAAAAAGAAAAAATCAATACATGTAATTTGATAAGCCAGCAAAGGACTGCTAAGAGGCAATTTTCATAAGTAAAACTAAAGAAGATCTGAAGATTAAATGAATTTTTCCTGCGTAAGTCTACAGACTTGCCATTTGCCACMATAGGTTGAGTTTAGAATCATTTTTTCTTGCATGCATAATACTGTGGTTTTTCAGTTGTATTAGTTCATCAGCTCACATTTTAGGACTGGTTGAAAGGAAAGGAAAAATACAGCTTCCAATTTGTAACTGACTATACTAGGTATAGAATAGAGCATGCTAAAAATGACACAATTTATTTTAAAAAAAGAATGAAAAATAAAGTTCCCACTGCAATAATTATAATCTAGGTAGATAGTAAATAGTTTTAACAAAATAGCATGGCASAGCAACTCAAAGCCTGTCTGAAAAATAAGAGCTCATTAATGTAATGTTTTCTGTTCCAGTCAGCTTACGAACAYCTATTTCTCAGCTTCTGTTCCTATGACTCCCCCCTCGCCCCCAAAACATGACAGCAACAAAACTAGCAATTGTTTTCTAGGCTTTTAATGCAGTTTGTCTGACAATTCAACCTGCATAAAACAACCAACTCCCTAAATTCATTCCAGCTAGATGTTAATATTAATGAACTCTAAGTGAGCTGCAGGAAAAACTGGGCATTATTTTGCTTTCTTTCCCACTGTTTACTAGAGGTGCTGTCTACTGAATCCCATAAAGACTTTGGCTGTCATCTTGCCAAGATTTCTGTTCTTCTCAATGGACCATGTTAACATCTCATTTGAGGCCAGAGGGGAAGAACTTGTTATGAAGGAGTTATCAGTGCTGCAAGCTTTCCTGTTTCTCCGCTGTCTATTTCCACAATATCTATTTAAATCTCACCTTCACTGAGCTGAGCCCCAAATGGGATGTGTAGTCTTTTTGGATGCTAAGGTATCTTTGTGATGGTGCAGCATCAGAATGAGAGCATCAGAAAATAGATAGCCTGGCACATGTTTCCACACTCATCTCCTCACTGTGACCATAACTCTTCTTTGGCTAAAGCCTTGCCTTTTAATTTTTTCTTCCTCATAGCAATCTTTATTGGTARTGTTGCAGGGGCTCTTGGCTAGCATTCGTGGCAGAAACTGGCCTGCATCCCATGCTGAGTGTGATCCTAATAYGGTATTTTTCTCTTCCGCAAGGGACAGTAGCAAGATGATTTACTATACTGATCCATATTCTTTTTTAACCTCGCTTTCTCTTCCTCATCTTCACCTACAGCAACTAACCTAACTACCTTCACACTTGCAAATGGCTAATGTAAGGTGAAGAAGATATATGCGTAAGAGTCTACGTGGATAAAGCCAAGTGCTTGTGTTCAGTGGGGGTATCATTTCACCCATTGGGTTGGGACCTTGGATCATCAAGATGTGATCAATCAGATTGCTAATAGAAGCACGGCAAGCTCTTTCAGGAGTAAAAAGTGGTAGTTCTTTGACCATTCACTTCTTGAATCCTGTCTAGATTACAGAGAATAATCACTCTAATTTTGCTACAGGCAGGCTGTGATTCCCTTGAAGTGGTGCAGCACAAGACATATCAGAACAACAGCAACAACAAAATTAAGGTGTGAGTACAGGTTGAAAGACAGCTTAATCCTCTCTGGAAAACAGGCTATGCTGAAGTTACCTGAGAGAGGCTTTTGTAATTATTAAAAAGAGTAGCAAGTTGGCAGAGAAATATTTTTCATAGTAGCAATAGTATACTAAACATAATACAGACATGAGGAAACTAGCACTACTGTTACATGCAGAGAGTAAAAACATATAGAATAAGTTACTGGGAAAGACTAATGAAGAAAAGAGTACAAATGAGTTTTAGAATCATCTAACTTTTCCAAAGGGAAAGAGAATTGCAGGGTGAGTAGGAAATATCAAGAGAGGAAAGAGATGARCTTCCACGAGCCAGATATACTGTGCTGGATAGACCTTCCTCAGGTATAAACCGCCTTGTGTTTGCAAGAAATCATCTGCAGTACCAGCAGCGCCAGCCTGCTGGCCCTGAGATGCCTTTTGYGCAGAGTTCCCCTCTGAGCCCCTGTTTCCAGGACAAGAACTGCTGTGGCTGTGCGCTTCTGGCCAAAGGTTGTGGCAGAAAACAGCTGCAAAAAAAGAGGTTACTTACATGTTTACCAGACTCCCCTTGAGCCTGCTGATGTGAACCTTGCTGAGGAAGAGTGATGAAGACTAGGATGTTTTGTCTGGATCTTTAACTGTCTGTAGCATTGAAGGTGCATAATCTGTAGGTAGAAACTTTACCAGATGGATATAAGCTGCCTTCTGGCAAAATCAGTGGGAAGAAGCTGGGCTAAACTTGCTGCCATTGACACTTCCTTTTTTTCTCTCTGGCCCCTGCAGCTCTGTTGGTGGGACAGATTGAGGAATGCCCCAGGAGGGACCAAGCAGGGAGGCAAGGGCTAAAATGAGCACAAGTTTCACAAAAAGAAAAAATTCTGCTTGAGACAAAAATAGGCTAATCTGCCTATCTCCTCCCACTGGCGGATGGACAGGCAGATGTTGAGGGGTGGAAGTTYGGCATGACCCCACATAACACCCTGCTCTTGAACAGGCCAAGCTGATTCCTGAAGTAAAATGATTTTCTTCTTGGAGTCTGCAGAACTGAGGCCACCCTACAGCATGGGCTAGTATGAATTAATTTTACGGAATCAAAACTCCCCACAACACTCAGTTTCTGTAGAATTAGGGAAGCACAGTACAATAACAATTTCATAAATGGATCTGACTGAAAATGACCTGTTTGAAAAGAACAATTTCAAAGCTATTCTGGAATATCCTGGAGTGTGCCTCGAACAACATTCTGGTTTTGAAAATAATTAACTAATTTACAGTCATTCCTAATTCACCAAGACTATTCTCATCTGACTCTATGCCTGATATTCAGTGCATTTGTGGTCTGGTAAGCTGAGCAGTCTGGAATTATATGCTAGACCTTGGACCTAACCTGCTTTATGAAATTAAGCTGAATGAATATCCTTCCTACTTATTAATGTCCAGCAAACAGAAAGGTTAGTGGAGGAAATCAGACCAAGGCTGGACCATCGTTGTTGGCCATGGGAGAGACCTTCTTTCCCACCATAGTGCTACAAGTTCCCAGGGCTGTGGCTCAAGCAGGAGGAGGAGAAAATCCCCTCTGAGCCAGCAGCCTGAAAACGAAATTGAAAACTGAAAACGAGGAGAGCCTTCTGATATTGCTGGGCTTCCAGCACTCATCGTGTACCTGCAGAACTATGACAATTTTTCCTTCCCACATCCTGAGACCTTCACTCATGGGCCATGACAAGAAGCACCCAGTCACAGCACCATAGCCTGGCCCGTGCTTCTGAAGATGCAGGAAAATAGRTTCGGTGCACTATTGCTCTAACCTGCAATGGACTGCAAGCAAGGTACAGTGATATTTACCTGCCTTAAGGCTTTCCAGGGAGGCCAGAAGAGAAGTCAGGAAAATTTCTGGAAGTACAAGCAATAGACATTTTTGGCATAGATTAAGGRTCTTTCCTGCCTCCCTGCTGCAATATATACTTTTGATTTGTACTCACTCCAGATAGATTAAGACATTATTTCTGGTTCTGATAAAGCTGAATTTGGAAAAGAACCCTTTCTGCTCTCTGTTTGCCCTATGGGAGCCTTCATCTTGCTAAGGAAATATAAACTAATAACAACAAACCCACTAGAAACAGAAAACTTTTTTTTTTTTTGAAGAATGTGCCTATTCTATCAAGAAACTAACATTTTTAATGTGACTTACCACAGTTTTTTCAGTAATCCCTATTTCCTACACTTCATAGAAATCCACATACTATTCTTTAGCTATGCTATATATATTCAATCATAAATGACTCAGTTATCATGAAGAGTACATGTTTGTGACTATTTCTTTTCATATTTTTCACCATTTTACCTGACAGGAGTCTTTAAAAAATGTACAAAATACAGTGTCAGCAAAAGCATCTTGAACGAAGCACATGTGGAGGGAGAAAGAAACAATAAACAGACATCACACACACCACATTATAATGGAACAAATTAGGGTCTAACTCAAAACACTTTAAAGGACGGACAGTAACCCCTTATTACCAAACTACAAAGGTAGTAATAACTCTGTTCCCAGAGGTACCACTGCGATCAAGGAAAAGACCCCTAGTAGTATTTTTATAGCCTTTGCTTGAAATGTTTTTGAAGCAAAACTCTGACTTCTAAAGAGTTCTGAAACTGCATGGTGTGTCTCAAGATAGATCTTAATGAAATTTGCTGCTATCAAAACTAGATTGCTTAGAATATGGCAGAGCCTATTAGGGCTGCAATAACAACATTGATTTTAGGGATTTTCCCCTCCCTCCAAATACACTGCACACTTTTTTGATGTGTGAAGAGACTGAAGCTACTTAAAAGATATTTTCAATGGGATAGTTCTGAAGACTTCAGATAAAATATTTCAACACAGTACCTGCAGGGACAGGAGAAATTGCTTCAGTTCATTTTGCCTTAGTTAGAGTCGTGTTAAATCAACTGCTCTTGGCATTCGCAGGACTTTGTAGACATTCTTTCAAAAGTGTTTGAAAAGCTTCAAATAGATAAAGGTCTTCAAAAGGCAACTAGCACATGGGACTGACATTAGTAATGCACCAAAGACTGTCCAAAAGGGCCAATATACAGTATAAATGGGGCTTTAGTACCTTTTTTTTTTTCATTTGAGATACTAGCCTTGTTCGGTCTTTGTTATAAGGTCTTTGTTATTTGCTGCCGGGAGGATACTTGATACATAGTCTGATTACTGGGAGATATAAGGGCCTGATTCTTCACAGCTTGGAARCGGATATAGTTATTTGCATGTAGGTTTAATGTGCTCCAGTTTAACTGGTAATCTATACAGTTTTGCTATCAGGAGCAGCGAGACCGCAAGGTGCAGTGTAGATCAGACACAGTGACATACGCTCCCTCTGTTGACTCTTGGCAGTGTGTAACATTACTTTGCCTGATACTAGTCGAAAAGACTAGGGCTTCAACCTGAGCAACTATGGTGTGAACTGCACTTTTCAAGATGGGTGGAGGCAGGGATCTTGCCAAATGCGTTCATGGGGACAGCTCCCTTTATGGATCTATTCATACAAAAAATGATTTTATAACTCAAAATTTAAAATAACAAGAAACTTAGAAATGACTTTCAAAGTATAAGAAAAGTGTTCACTGGAAACATCTAAAACAGTATAGTTCCTAACATATAAGCAACAGTATCTATTTGCACATCCACATTTGTGCGTGTGAAACTAAACTCCACTGTCGCAATGGAGAGAGGAGGGCATACAGCTGTACTACTGTCTCTCTAATGTAGGAAAGTGTATGAGACGTCTTTCTGCCACCGGAGACCATTCATGGTCCATTACAAGTCCCTGTGAAAGACAGACTACCTGAAAGCAGAAAATGAGAGTCTTTCCTACCATGGAAAGTTCCTCTGCATCTGGCCAGGAAAGATGGTGAGTAGATTTTATCCYGGAATTTTGAGATCTCCTTTAGATATCTGATCTCTCAGCTCTAAGGAGTCATTCCCAAGAGCATGACCCAGCCCATTTTCTGAGAAGTCAACTTGAAAAGCAGGGAGGAATAATATGATCACAGGACAGTATCTAACGGAGAGGACATACCGCAGTGTTTTTGATTTTCCTGATGGCTCATGGTGCCAAAATCAGATTTATCACATTGGTTTAGTCTTGTTAGGAAGTGAGAGAAGTGCATATAACTGCAATAGATTGGTGGGTACCCGCATGGGATAAAGTTGCTCAGTAATCTGCRAAGTCTGTTACATGTGATAAATAATCTTCAAAGTGATATATTTTCATAAATATGCAGCCCTTGCTGTGAAACTTTAAAGAAAATCTTTTTGTCTCTGGTTATAGACTTAGGGACATATTTATTCTTGTTAGTATGAGTCAGTAGGTATATACCAGAAATGAATGTGAATCATAGTTTTTCAGCAGTCCAATGATACAGACCTTACATAAAATAATGCCAAGAATGACCTTTAAAATGATATATAAAAGTAAGTTAAGAAAAAAGATTCACTGAAGATTATTCACTTTCTTGTTAATGCTAATCTATTTACAAATTGTTGCTATAGAGACAAGAGAAACCAGATATTCTCTTTCTCTGGAACAGCAATGGCATCTTTGCGTTTTACTGTAAAATCTCTGTTTTGGCAGTTTGAGGCTTTGAAGCTACTTTGATGGAGGTATTTTCAAAAAGAATGATAACAGAAGGCATTTTCCCCATGGTGAAGGCACCTGTTTGTAACCTCTAACCTAGGCATCTGGGAAAGTTTAAACTGAAGGGAAAGAGACAGCAGGTATTATTTACTCCTGTTCACTTTTTGCTCCTCTGTGTATTCAGTTCAAATTGAAACTTGTATTTGTAACACTAGAATAAGAAACTAGATCCTTCTCTGCACTTGAGAGAAGAGCTTTTTATTTGGGTAGATCCTTTACCAAATGATTTTCTTGTTGCTCTACATGAAACTTTGGGGTGATTCACTGATCTAAATCCTTTAACATCCAGAGAATCACAGAGTAATTCAGGCTAGACTTCAGAAGGGCTCTAGTCCACCTCMCTGCCCAAAGCAGGGCCAGCTCTGGGGTCAAACAAAGCTGCTCAGGGCTGTGTCCAGGTGGGTCTTGAAAGCCTTTGAAGATGGAGACAACACAGCCTTGTGGGGCACCTGCTCCACTAGTTGGTGGTCCTCACGGGGAAAAAGTTTCTCTTGTTGCAACTTGTGCCRTTGTCTCTCACTCTCCTGCATGCCCTGCTGCGAGGAGCCTCCATCTCCTTGATGACAACTTGTAGGCACTACGGGGCTGTATGGTGTCCCCCAAGCTGTCTGTCCCCAGGCTGAGCAAGCCCAGCTCCCCCAGCCTCTCTTCACGGGGCAACGGATAATCGCTTCCCTCAATCCACAGGCTTAGGTCRTGCTTATACAGCCCAGGGTCCTGCTAGCCCTCACCTCTGGCAAGATGTACTGCTGACACAGGTTGAGTTTGTTGTCCACCAAGGCCCTCCAATCTTTTTCRGCAAAGCTGCCCTTCAGCTGGCATTCTTGCCTATTAGCCAATACGTGAATATTTTTTTCCTCTTATGTTTTTCATTTCCCAGTTAACTCTGTATTCTCATGTTTTTTTTTTATTATGTCTTGCAATGTCAGTAAATAGCTTCTTTCAAACCCAAGGCCAATGGCCCAGAGTAATTTTTGATTCCTCTTTCTTTTGAAGGTGAGCTATGTATTTTTAGGCTACTTTAGGCCACAATGATTCAAAACAAAAGCCTGCTACTGAAGCTTTACCATGTCTGCCATAATCTCTTCCTTACTTACCTATCATCTAAAATATCTGATGGCAAGTCTTTCACTCACTTGAGGATTTTTGCTCTGTACAGCTATAATCTTCAGCTGATCTATTCACTGAATTTACTTCCACCAGCACAGAGTTGTTTTGAAAGAAAGTGCTGCATTTATGAAGGTAGCTTGCATTATTCAGCCTCTGTAGCATATCACTGACCGAATGTCACTGCAATTTCCTTGCACAGTGATTGAGCAGATAGCTATGCTCTCTTGAGGAAGGAGGGCTACTGTGAGCTTCTCAGAACAGCAGAGCTTGCAAGAAAGGCAAAGCTTCAGTCAGTCACAGCAGCTCCATGTTCCCCTTTCTTCACTGCTTGTATCACTGCATCAAAGATGGGAAAGAAAGAAAGGTTTCTGTTCCTACTTGCCTCAGTTCCCAAGCTCGCATTTTTATTATGATATCTGTCCCAAAATGCAGAGCACATTGACTTTACCTTCCGTCATATGAGTTATGAGAATCCACAACTTCTTTATAAACCTGAAGGAAGTGAGCACCTACTGATGTTTTGTCCTGCTCTTCAGTAGGGACTGTACGTATGCCAGTTTACCCCCCAAAAAATGTAAAGTAAGCACGTGTCATTGTTGCTGTGTCTTGCATAGCAAGTCAATGGCACTGGATATTTCTGAACTGAGGACTGGCATAGGTATCTGGATGGAAAGTCACCAACCAGCCTCCTAATACTGAGAGTCCAGTGCTGGTAGCAAACCAGCTTTCAACATTTTTTATTAATGGCCTAAATATTAGAGGAACAAATGTTTAACAGTAAATATTAACAAGTTCTTTGCTTATTTGAAAACTTGTATGATATTGTTTCTTCTCCCTGAGGGTAACCTTTACCACTCTCATGACAGGCCTATTCATTCAGAGATTTTTAAACTGATGAGACTGAGAAAGGTGGCTCCAATTTCTCACTTTTCTCTCTCTTTGCTGGTGGAAATCTCCCCTCCTCTGTTCTCTTCCCACATTGATCCTCTTACTTCCCTAGTCTTCCCACTTTTCCAGGACATGCTTGGGGAGCCCCTTCTCACAAAAGGAATTAGGCTCTCCCCTCTGTTGGCCACACCACGTATTTTCAAAATATGTCTTATCTCTGTTCGAACAATCACCAGATTGACCACCTAGTTCACCTTCTTTCTCTACCAGCTGAGGGGAATCTGAAAGAAGAGACTGAGAAGTGAGTTAGGAGTGTGGATCTGAAGAAAGGAAACAAACTGAAGAGAAGCAGCYGCAAAAGTCGCTCTCTCCCAAGATCTTACATCCTTAGCATCCAGAAAACCTCTCTGCTTCTGTTAACGGCTTCTCCTTAGGAAATGGCTGCTTCCCAAATGCTTACTCTTCAGAAAGAGGGAACAGTTATGCTGTTATTCCATGGCTTAGATAAATTTTTGCTCATGATCTTTGCTCTTTATAGAGACTCCCAGAATGAAGAGTTTCCTTGACTTACGAAAAGCAATTAGGACTATCAACACAAAATTATTTCCATCATTGGAAGCTTTCATCTATGCATTAGCCCTTTTGCAACTTCTGACACTGCTGAAAATTCTCTGGGGTAAGAAGAAAAGAGAGAAAAACATAGCTGGCTTTATGATTCAGTCTTCAAGAAAAATGCTGAGAGGTGAAACAATAATCGGGTTTCTGCAATGTTTTACAAAAGAACAAGTCTCTCTCCTATACCCATGAATGTCAGCTGAAATGACCTTTCAAAGGTGGCAATATCAGAGAAAAAAAGAAGAAAAATATATTCTTTTGGATTGAGGATGTCATAAAATGTTGGTTGGATTCTCTGGATTTGAAGACATTTGTTAGTTTTGCCACTTTGCTTCAAATGATAAAGATGGGAAAGTGTTGCATTAGGTAAGGCTTTATGGCTTGGAACAGAAAAAGATGACAGAGTTCAGGAATTGGCAGTGGGTTGTGGTTTGATTGATCACTATTTCTCTGTAGCACACGTTAATGACAGTACTATTCCCATAAATTCATCTTTTGACCTTTCTGGAGTATGGCTAACACAATGACAAGTGCATTTCTCACAGCTTTTGGACTAAGAATGAATTATATTTTACGCCTTGAAAGCTTGAGCCAACTTTGCTCCAAATGTTTTTCTTTTATGTGGTAGTCTAAATCCTTTACTCTTCAGCTCTACAGGATACATGTTTAATATTTGTCCAATAGGTGCAATATCATAAACATTTATACTGCATGTAAATGTTCAGGTATTTCTTTTTTGATTACATTATCTCATGAGCTCATAAATCTTTTTTTAGTTAATTCTAAGCTTTATGAAGTTTTATTCATGGGTGGAGGGGAAGAAAGGTCCATTTTAGATTCTGTGTACAAAAATCAGTTTATTTGAAGCTGCTATGAGGTTTGTTCTTAGGTTTTGTGCTAAAAGGCAACTTTAAATCAATTTTAGTCATTTCTTCTGAAGAAAAAAATATGCCTGTGAGCTCAGCTTCCACAAATCATGATATGCCTGATGGAAATGAGGGCAGACTAWGAAATGATGATACTCTTGCTGTTGTAAACCACTGCTGCAAACACCAGTTTTCATCCAAATTGAATGTTTTATTGAACTTCTAAAGTTTTCTTCAGAAACTTAAGTTTTTCACACTTACTGGATGAGATTTCAGAGTGATCTGTGGATGARGCTACAGATTTCAGATTGAAAATAAAAGGAGTTGTGTGGCTGCTTCATCAGCCATCTCTGAAACTTTCTAGTGCTTCATCTATTCCCTCTCCCCCACAAAAAAATAACTGTGATGGTGAGAACCTAAGCAGTATTAGGTTTTCAGGCCAATCTTACAGCAATTATTGTATTTTGGAAAGCAAAGGAATCACTTAACCAGTCAAAAATTGATCTGTGCCAAGCAAGGCATTCTAGCAAAGAAAACATTAACCAAATTCAGCTTAATATGCGGATGAAAGAGCGTGCTCTACACAGTGTCATTAAACCCTCAGAACTGCAGGAAGAAGGCTGGAACGAGCATTTGAAGTCTAAATCTCATCCTTTCTCTGCTTGATTTCAGAAAGGAGAGAGGGAGAGAAAAAAATTGACCATGTAGGAGTCAGATATCCAGCTGAGCATGACTGGAGTGATGGAGAAGCAGTTACACATACTGTTGCAGTCACCAGGGAAGGGTGTGAACGCTGCAGGTCTGTAACTCCAAAACTATGACTTTGCCTGTGCATCCACATTAACAGGCTGCCAGATACACTCGAAAGCATTCACAGAGCCAGGGCTTCGGGACAGGGTGCCTGGGAGCTTGAGAGAGTACTGATTACACAGACCRCTGCAGAAAGCAGGGCAGTGCTCACCAAGCCAGGCAGGAGCTCGTAACCCAACCCAGCCTGCTGGTTGAATGCCTTGCTGCAGCACGGCATCTGTTGCTACGGTGCGCTGATCTCCAGACCATTTTATTCTCCCAGAAAACATGAACAACAAAGGCTGGAAAGTTTACTGTTAGTCTTTGATTTACTGATGATTGAAAAGTAGCTAATTTAGATTGCTCAGATATGAAGATACATTGGCCACATTAAAAGTTTACAGATGGTGACTCATCACGTATGGTAACAGAGTAACTTTTGATATTACTCCGATATCTTTCTTTGGTGCTATAAACAGCATTGTGCAGCCTAGGTAATGATACACAGAGCAACTTTCTTACGAGGAACTTCGAATAAAAGAGGGTCAGATCTTTAGATGGATCTGTAGCCAGATCTGACAATAGTGCTCTTTACATCGGTTGAGCGCTTCACCCTGACTTTTGCTAAGGAAAAATATCAGTGCTAAAAACATCAAACATTATTAACCTTAGAAAAGGCCTCAGAAAATTATTGTGTTGCCAGCTGATGCCAGCTGCTAAGGGGATGCTAGACCAAAAGTGGTAAATGATCTTTTTAGGGTCTTAGTAACAACTGCTGCTTTGATTTTGGTCCTTTAGTTAGAAAAGGAGTGGTGAAAATAGTATTTTCAATGGTAAACTTGAGTAATTCACTATAGGGAGAAACTAATGTGCACAAATGCTGGAGATTTCCTGTTGGAATAAAAATACCCTGAAATTAAATATACAATTAGTTATAGARGTCTCTGATGTCATCAAATGAATTTTGGTTTGTTTGATAAAGAATTATTTTAAGAAGCCCCAAAGAGACAAGAAATATAAGGAGGAATTCATAAAGATTCCTGCTGTCTTGTGAACTCAGCTCTGGCCACAATATGACCTATATGATAAGGACTGGCAGAAAACCATTTGTAATATCCAAGAAAATGCTGGGAAGTCTCCTTAAAGCCTTTAAGGAGTCTGAGAGTTGTTTTGGTTTTACATATTATTTTCTGACACATATGCTAAATTGTACACAAGATTGAGGATGGAAGTCGTATATAAATTCAAATTGTGCAGCCTGGTCTTAAGGAGCATGAATTCAAACTTTATAGCACATGTAACTGTCTGAATATGTTGGGATTCAAGAAACATCCATATTTGTAATGCTGGGCAGCAATCTAATAGTTTCAAGCATAAATAGTGCAAAGTGCAAAATGCAAAAGGATGGTATTTGGAAAGAAGAGCTTTGTTTCACTCAGTGACAAACTCACACTTAGAAGCTAAGCCTCTCTCTGGGTTGACTTCTGATTTCTGCTAAATAAAAGACATGATTCCAGCTCTATATTACTAGTATGTGGACAATAACAGAGAAATAAACAATGATTCCACTTAAYGAACAGAGAGTAACTGTTTTTTACTTAAAAGAAAGGCTTGTGACTCACAGATATCTCAGGCGCTTCCAAGACTTCCAAATGCTGTAAATGACTCTCAAGATGCTTTGCTACTGCAGCACATGCAATAGGACTGAGTTGAGACAATGAAGAGAAATTTAAGAATGTGAAAAAATTAATCTTTGCCTAATTACAAGTCAATGTCCTGGGACATTTCTGATGTCTATTGGACTTTCATGCTCAAATACATGTTGCATAGATAATTAATTCAAATAAGATTAAGAACAGAAGAATTGATTGATATTAGGGATAGGGAATACTTAAAAATGAAAGAGAGAACTCTCAGTTTACATTGCTGAGTCTGGGACTAATAAAAAACAAGACTGTTATGGAACAAAATGTGGTGGGTTTAAGTTCTGGTTTTGGTTACTAAACACTGTAGGGCACTAATAAAAATTTTATAAATGCAAAAATAGGTAACATTATTCATAACAACCACTTTAACAGCAGGCAGAGAACATCCTGGAAGATGGTGACCAAAAACTATTAGCATTCAAACTTCACCTACCAAGACCACTAACATGAGATTGACTTTAAAATAATATGATTTTAGAAAGGAATAATTAGTCATTATTTATACTTGCCTTATGATTTCTAAGCTTTTTGTGTTTAATGTTTCAAACTTTTCCATACAATCCTGAGGGCTGGGCTAGGAAGTTCCTTATTTTAATTTAAAGTTAAATTTTTATATAATTAACTGTTTCCTGGAGCTGAGGCTTTAAGAAAACCACTAGCTAAAGAAGACCTGGAATAAACTCTCAAAGGTTGATAACACTGTTATACATATTTGCAAGTGCCATTCATTGCTTAGGGATTCACTTAGTGATGGAATTTTAGGAGCATGGAAAGCTATTCCTTAGAAATCAAATTCAGTCAAGGGGAACTAAGTAATAGTGGTATAATAGTGGTAGCGGTTTGTATATTTTTAAATATAAAGTCAGAGAACTGCCAGTAATGCTGAGGATAATTAATTCATAGTATGAACTAATTTGCTGTTTTGCCTGTGTCAATAATTACTTGCAACAATCTCTGAACTACATTTTCTTGACTGAGATCTTCATACTGTGATCTTCTAGTATGGTGGGGCCACTGCAGAAGGGAGTCTTGCATGTTTTAAAATGATTTAAGGGTGCACGGTCAGAAAAAGAATTTTCTTTAATGGCTCTTTTGAACATGTATTTTTTCCTGGAAGCTTTTGTTAAAAAAAAAGGTTTCAGGTTTTCCTTGAAAAAAACTGAAAATTCGTTGCTGTGTACCAGTAGGAAAGCATTCAGCATCTTCAGTAAATGGATTTTCAGTTTTTCAAATAAAATATAAAATAATCAGCAAAAATAATATTGATCTTCCCACAAACTTGTGAAAAATAAAACTACAGTCTCTCCTTTAGGATGAAGTTAGAGTTACAGAACTTTCACTGTCTTATATGTGGTGTATCAAAACCTAGACCAGCTCAGATTTCCTGCATCAGATTCTTGCCTCACTTCGAATAACTGTAAAGCCCCAGGCTGCACTGTTAGTCTTGTTATATTCTGAACCCAGGGGATCTTCTCCACCTCAGATCACAGTTGCTTTACACATCGCACCAGCTGTGTCCAGACATAGCTTTGGATGGTGTCTGCAGTAKAAGACCTGGGAGACCCAGATTCAGAGACCAGGCAAGCGTCTGTGTGCAGCCCAGCTTCAACCCACTTCTGGCAGCTGGGGCAGGAACTGGGGTCTGCATGATGAAATGCAGGTGCATGACCTGGGACAGAGCCACAGTTCATGCAGGTGCTCATACCTGGACTGCAGAGGGACCATGACRTCAGGATTTATTTTGGTGAATTCTGAGAGTAGCATGTCATTCTGGTGGCATAATCCAGTAACTCCTCAATTAGAAACAAGGACATTTTGTGGGATGTGCTTATGAGAGAAACTGTGAGAGGAAAACACTTATCCTGGACAAATGCCTCTAAACAGCAAAGACAACAAAAGTACCTAGGAAAAGGATGAAAACAGTGGCAGCTCTCAGTGAAGAAAGTAACTGCTGAGTTGAGGAGAAGAATTTCATAGCTGAGAGGTGTCCAAGATTGCCAGGATGAATTGCTCTATCAAGATGTCCATCTCTCCCCATCAACTGTARAGGGAGCCTAGACAACCGCGTTACGCAAGATGCCCATCTTCTAGATAGCTAAAGTTAGGTGAAATGAGTGCCCTGCTTAGTACATGCAGCTGCAAAAGAAGGCCAGCAGCTTTCCAATCTCCATGTTTGGAACCATGTTACGAGAGCAGCGATCAATGCGATTCTCTCCAGATTGTGGTGGTATGGTATTATAGTGAATGAGGCACTTCATAGTTAGGAGGAAAAAAAGTAACTCAGTCATCAGAGTTTTGCAGAATTTCCTGACTTACACACTGACCATTTATGGTTATCTCAGTGTTTAAGATTTTAGAAATAATAGTTCATTCTCTTATATGTACTATTTCTATTCTTCTACYGTAAAAGGAAAATGTTTTCCTGTTCTCTTAGCTCACCATCATTTCTTAACTTTGAAATGTTCATTCCAAATGAGCCGGTCATTTGGAACAGTCATTGAGGTAACCTGAAGAAGAAGAAGAGGAAGAGGAAGAAGAAGAAGAAGAAGAAGAAGAAGAAGAAGAAGAAAGTTTCCTCTTGGCATATGCAGAGAAGACTAGTCCTGCCAAGAACTGGTTTACTGTTTCAGCAAGAACTGGGTTTTGGTACTCAGACAGTGACTTCCTTAATTTCATCCATTTGTCTTTAAAATAGAAGCAAACATACTTACTATTTAATTTTTTTTAATTTGATTAATTGTATATTGTATATGGGCTTAATACAGCTTAAATAGGCTTAATATAGCTTACGACAATTTCAAATTTAATTATGAACAGTTGACTGATGAGAAGAAAATTCTGAGTAATTTAAATTCATTTAAAACAAAAATAAAGATTTTTTCCGTATGTTTTTAAATTTATCTTCCTACCAGGCAGGAGGTAAATTCTTTGTACAAGTTGTGTCAGTTTACAGTGACAAGTGCCCCAAAACACCTGACTTGAAGAACCAGACCAATTTCTTCCCTTATTGAGGATAGATGCATACTTCAAGTAAGCCAGGTCTGTATTTGCAGATCAGGGAGGAAATGCCTGGTTGGCAGTGTACATGGTGCAGGGTTCTCTGGGAAGGCTTTTTTTTTGACTCTGAGAAAAGACAAAAACTTCTCTTTTTTTCCCCGTTTTTTAAGTGGTGAAAATGTGAAGTAATAGTAGATCATTAGTTTTTGGAGAGTGGAAACTCTGAACAACTGTTGGTCAGACGAACACAGTGTACTTCCTAAGGACAAAACAGTTGCCTGGTACAAGGAGTGTTTGCTGTAGCTCAGCACAGTCAAGATGAACAGGGTCAGATGTGGATAGGAGAATGACAGGCTAAAACCAACAGCTTTTTTTGGCAGAAAACTGCAGCCCTGATGAGCAGCCCTAGCAGTAGCTGCCAGTTAACTGCCCAAAGAGAGGACAAAAAGCAGCAGTCCCAGCTACAGCGGAATGTGGATCACAAGTAGCCACAACAGGACAGCAACAGAAATAAAACCGCAAACCAAGGAGGGACAGTGAGAAATAGCTAGTGCGCCTGACTTGTCAGAGTGCAGGCGTGGATGACCTAGAAGTACGTCCATAACCAACTTCAAAGGCAGGAGTACCAAAAACGTGAAGAATGTAAGGTCCCAGCACAATTTCCCTGCCCTCCAAAGATGAATTTGGCAAAAAGGCAGGAACAAATTCCCCACCATCAGTGCTAACAGAGAGGAGAGGGGGACAGGCCTAAAGCACCAGCTTATTGAAAATGCTGTAACTATATCCATATGTATTTGGGCACTTTGGCTTCCAGGGAAACGAGCTGTGGAAGCTCCTCAACGTGTGCCAGGCCTCGCAGGACTGGCATGTCCTACTGTGCTGGGAAATAAGGCCAAGTCTTAGATTAAGCTATGCATTAGCAATCTTTTTGAATGTGGTAAATCAGTAGGTGGTGGCATGCAAATCAAGCCAGCAGAAGTTGCTAAAATGAAATATCTACCAATTTGCATGGGACTGGAGAGAAGAGACAGGTCTACAGGCAGCTAGTCTTTAGAGGAGGTTTGGTGACATCAGGCTGCAGATACCTGGCGAGGGTACTAGCTGCAATTGGAGTGTAATATTTGTTTTCCCCTTAGGAAGCCAGTTCAGTTTTACAAGCCCAGAGCCTTTTCTGTTATTTCCCCAGGGTGCAGTACAGAACAGCAATTGCTTCAATACCTTTCTTGTACAAGTCACTGCAAACTTCCATTAAGTTTCTCCTGTGCTTTTCAAGGTGGTGCCAGTAATTTCTTCAGTAAGAACAGGCCTTTCCTCTATTACATTGAGATGAAGAGATCTCCTTTATGCTTATTTTTGCTAGTCCATTTTTGAGGAGCATCCAGGCTTGAAATGAAGTAAAAGCTTTAACGAGTGCTAGAGCTGTCTGGCTGATTTTAAAAGATTTGCAAAGATTTAATCCTTCAGTTAGAGACTTAAGGCATACTTCTGTCATACTCTATAAGCTGTGAACTGAGGGAGCTTTGCTGAGTGAGGAGGGAGCAAAGACAACTGAGGCTCCCATCGCTCTGATCTGGCTTCACAAAACAGGGCAAATCACGACAGGTATCGCTGCATGCCTGCTGATTAATGACTTTCCCTTTAGGGTTCCTACTGACTTGGAGAATCCCTAATCCGAAGCCCATTTCTACCTCTTTATTACCCAATGGCTCCACTCAAGTCCTGCTACCAGATTGGGTTGAATTTCAAACCAATCAGTTTTCTAAGTCAAACACCTTTTTCTCCCGACTTTCTTATTTGCAGTTCTGCTTTCTGTGTTTGCAGAAAACTGTGCACCATGCTGTACACTGGTGTAACCGCCTTTCCCCATGTGTTTCTTCACGCACGCTGCTTGCTGCTAACAGCCTATTTTCTTTCTGTTTTAGCTGTTGTTTCTTTWAAAACTCTTTTTGTTGAATCTAAGAAAGGGAAGCCTGCTTCCAATAGTACCATAAAGCTGAGGCAAACAATTGTTAAATGCACAAAGTAAGAAAGCTGGGAGAAGGGGAAAAAAGGATGATTTCTTTTGATCTTTCATTGCTAATTATAACAATCTTTTAGGACAGTCATATTAATAACAGGCACTGCATTTCAGACGAACCTGATGGGATCCTTTTAAGTACACAGGATGTGCTTGGCTCTGTGCAAAGTCTAAGCAAATCTCCAGGGTCTTACAAATTTGCCATGGTCCAGCCACCAAAAAGCTGCATGGATCAATAGCAAAAGGCAACTCACCAGGCTGCATGGGAATCAGAGTTTTATGAGGTAGAGCCAACTTAGGGGGGCACTGGGGACAAAGACAACAGATACAGAGGGAGAAAGTCACTTAAGTTATTTAAGAATGGAAAAACTTGGGTCCCTGAAGTTTTGAAAAAGTTCACTTACAACACTGGAAAAAGTGAAGGAGGAAGGTATGGTAATTCATCAAAGTGAGGGAGGCTACCTCATGCCTAACAGGTAGCACTTAAAAGATAATGAAGAAGGAATGAGAGAATAAAATAAACAGGCTCTAAAGTTAGCATCACTGGCAGAACAGAGAAGGTAAGGCAGTTGATTAGATGTGGAAAATTAATTCATGAGACTTCTGCCCTGATGCAGTTAGAATATTTTTGTTGAACTTTCTCATTTTTGTTGAGGTTTTCTTGCACAGTACTGTCTAAGTCCTCCTCCAAGGAACTGGAATGAAGTCTGGACTAGCTCTTCACCAGGCTTTTGAGTCAAGGAAAAGGAATTTAAACTTGTTGCAGTGAGGAGAGGTTGCAGAATTAGTCCTAGGAAAAGAGCAGAAATTATAAGAATAACGAAAAAGGAAAATGAAGTTTCAAGATTTCTTTTTTTCCACACATCAGGAGGTGCTCAATGGTTCTTTCCATTTGTGAATAATTACTCACACTTTTTTCCCTTTCTTTATGTATTATTGACAGAATCTAGAAAAAAAATGAGAAGGAAAGAAAAAGCGAGAAGAAGAGGAGAGAGGAGGAATAAAATTACAAATGACCTGCTCAACCTTAGTTCTGAGTACCATCCAAATTGCAACAATATATGAATAATGTTTTTCCTAAAAATATTTTTCAAGTTGTTTTTCATAGTCTTTTAGATTTTAATGGAAAAATTATTAACTGTCATATAATATTTGTCACCTTTTCTGAGTAAGTGCATTTTCTTCTCTCCTCATTGCCTTTGTAAAAATTGTACATATAACTAAATACCTGTGAAAAGGTATGTGACCGTTTCCGCTTTTTAAGTGCTTTTACAATGGAGCATGCTTTCAAACCTGCTCTCATTTCTTGTGGTGAACAGTGTCTTGCCTGATGTACTTTCCAAAAGTTTAAAATGAATAATTATTTTGCAGGAAAAAAAAGAAAAGAAAAGAAAACAGACCCCCCCCCCTTCCCAAATCCTAGAAACCCATAAAAAGACCCTTAGGCTTTTTTTGACCAGTGGATTTTCTGTTTAGAGACCATGCAATCTGTATTTACGCTAGTGGGAAAGAGTGGGCTCCGTGGTGGCAGTGAACATGGGATACTCTGCCGTCCGCTTGGCTTGCTTCCCTCATGACTGTAGAGGCATGGTGGTGGGTGATTTATGGCATGAGCAGCGTGATGCAGTACTGCCAGCTGTGGCTCTGCAGAACCCTTTGTGCTTCAGAGGACACGCTCCGGATACACCTGAGCATTCGTTTCTGAATTGGCTGTCGGTATGACCTGTACGCCCTTCAAAGGGGGCTTTATGGGTGGCTCCCAGGTTGATAGTATAGAYGGACCCAGACTGGGCTTGAGCTTCAGTGGGATAATGTAGAGGATACGTGCACAGAGCGAGTCTCAGTTAGGACGGTCTGTGTGTTTACTCATGCTCTTTAACACATGGTGATGGCCTGACTGAGGTATTAGGACTACTCGTTGCTTGCCAAGGAAGTGTAACTTCATGAAGTAAAATCAGTGTGTGGATTGCAGCCTTTTCGTCTTGTTTCCCGAGAACAAAACAGATGAGACCAAGTGACTTATTTATCTCAACATCTGTCACCTTGGACATTTTCATTTTCAGTGTTACTGGGTTTGCTGTATTAGCCTACTGCTGTATTAGCAACTGTAATGCTCTTTCCTATTTCACTGTTATTTTCACACCTTCCTTCAGGAAAACCATTTCTTAATATATAGGTTTGATGACTGATAAGCCATCCTTTTTGTTTTGTTCTCTGGTTGTTTCCTAAGCCCTAAGACTTTTCATTTCAAATATCTTTGGAGGGTAAAGTCTATTACTGTCTCTCTCCTGATCATACAGATTTAATTGTACAGTCATAGAGATGAGGCATTGGACATGACTTCRTCCCCTGCATTAGTCCTTTAGGTTCCAGTGAATATATTAATTAGTGGGGTTACATATCCACAATGTCCATCTTGATGTTTGCTTGCTGTATAGATAGTTTACAGAAGGATCAAATAATATTTTTTTCCAAAGAAAGAGCTTATATATTTCCCAGGTATATTTTTGGAAAGATTGAAAATATATTAAACATGCAGCACATATTTTTATATTTTTTCATCCATCAATTTTATTCTTATCCAGTGTGAAAACTGTCAGGCTGATACTTAGATTAATCTTCCAGGCTGCACACATCACCCGTAAATCATTCTGCTTCAATAGGGAAACCATTGGCTTGTGGAGCACTGGTTGGTATTTTTTATGGGGTGCCTTTTCCCTAGATGCAATAATCTGCCTGTCTCATCTAAGACATGTTGGCATAACTGACATACACTGAAGTGGCTGATCAAGAAAGACCTGCTATGAGGCAGGGTGAAGACGAGCCTGCGCGCCATCGCTGTCAGCTGATGCGAGATGAGGAGGTCTCACTTCCTGTTACAATATCTAATTATGTATAAAAGATCAAGCAAAGAGAAACTATAATTCATGAACCACATGAGAAGAGAGTGAGCCACAAGTCAGTGATAAGCATAATAACATTTAGGTCTCTTTACTYTCAAAGTATGTTACAAAATGAATGAATTGATTTGGAGATTTTAAAAAGAAACAGTGCAGCCCAACTTCGAGCCTCAAAGCATGAATTCTGTGTCCAGAAAAACCACTGACCTGTGCAATTCTTCCTTCACAAAATCATTTAATTCTCARTGTTTATGCCTTTCAGAGGTTTGACCCTTGTATTTGTGCTCTTGCAATCACTGTCCAGCAAAATTGTCCCATTTCCATAGCTGGCTCTGTTAGTCTTCTCCCAGCTGTTTGGTTTCCGTGACATTTCAACTATTCCTGTTGCAGGTGAGAAGGCTTTGCTTGGTGGCTTCATACATTTGCTGTAGGCTGTATTTGAGTCTCGTATTTCATTTATATGAAATGTTGTCAGATGTATGGAACAATTGATATTTAGTTGATATTGTACTTAATAGTGGAGATCTGTGGTGAGACAGGCCCCAAAAGGTGATTAGTCCAATTTCTGCTCTAGTGGTTCAAGCCACATGGCAAAATCAGGACTGAAATTTGTTACTAGCAGTGTGGACCATTTTCATGTGGGCCATAYCTTAGACTGAGAGTTTTGGAGATATATTTGACCTGGCTGTTTTTGTTCGGCTGATGTTGGAYCAAGATTTTGTGCAGAATCATTGCAACCACCCAAAATTGTAAATCCTTGTTCTAATAACATTTGAGACCAAAAATAAATAGAAAAAGTAATAAATAGGGAAAATTGTGAGGAGAGCAGAAGATGTTGAATGAACAACAGAACAAGTACAGRTATTTATTTCTGCGTGAGGACTTAAATCTCATGAAGAAACCCTTGATATGAGGACAGTTGAGCAGGGTTCTCCTGCTGCTCCTCAGCAGGGTGCGATTTGCCCAGGTGGTGCACTGCACTAAGAGCACTACGGTTTTGCTGAGATCTGAGCTCCATYACATGCTGCAAGTCCCTAGCCAGTCTCCCGTGACATGGTGTGAATCACCAGTAATGGCAAAAGCATTCTCCAAACACATACTTCTCTTCATTTTGGAATTTTCGCCTTGTCCTCACTCAGAAGGATAAGAAAATGTTTCCACTAGTCTTGTCTCTTAGGTTACCTCAGTTCACATGTTGTTAAAAACAGTCAAATAATCACATTCTTGTCTCCCAAAAATAAAGGCTAGCCTGTGATGTAAGGACAAAGAAATCTTAARCTTAAAAGCAGTGAAAAGGTCAGAGCAGAAATTAAGTCAGATTCTTTCTGATATTTTTGCTGATTAGAGAGAGCCTTACATCAAGGGGCATTTAAATTAGAATTAGATTCATTTGTGTATCTCCTGACAGTGAAAAGAATGGGTGAGAGAGAAAAGGGGAGAGGAAGAAGGGCTTCAGTGGCAAGAAGATGGCAGAAAGCAGAGGATGAGTTTGAATTCAGAGGTGGGAAGTGGGAGGAGAAAGGGAAAAGGAAAACAGAGTGTTTCTGACAGCATATACCCTTCCTAGTTAAACAGGTGAGAGATTTCTGCAGGCAGGAGATGCCTTCATGGACTGATATAAAATTTTACAGGAGGCAGATACACATGTCTCTGAATGCATCAAGAAAAAAAATTATTTTATTTATTTATTTATTTATTTATGCATAGGCTTACATGCAGGCTGTGTAGCAAGCATTCTCTACATAATAAAGAATTAGGGAAACTCTTGAGTTTAAAGAAACACATGATGAGGGTGGATGGGATTTCCATGAGGTTGCAGATACGCCATTAAGGCTGAAGTGAAGGAAACACAACAGAAGCAAGAGACGATCATCCAGAATTCACATTACTTGAGAAGGGAAAGGAGGATGTCATGAGATGCTTAGTCGGTAGAGTGAGAGGWGCTTTTGATTACTCCTGAGCTTGAAGTGAAGGAGTCTCACTCAGTGAGATTGTTTTAGATGGCCATGATGGGCTGCAGGACATCCAACTGAGTATGTTGCTGAGCTCTGGGACACCAGGTAATGAGATAAGGCTGGGAAGAATAAGTCAAGTCTAGGCTGCATGGACTAGGTTCATACACACACACATGCACACACACATGTGCACAAACACAGAAGCAATGAAACTCAAGTGAGGGCAGAGCAGGAACATGCAGGGGCTCTTGGGTGGGGGTGAAGTTCAGCRAGGCTGGGTTTGCTAGAATAGGGTGTGTGCTTAGAGCATACATGCTGCTATCATGAATATTTATTCAATCAATTCCCTCATACCTAGGCGTGCTGCCAATCATCCTCTCTAGATCCACAATTTACGCCCTCCTGCCACTGACTGTACATGAGCTGAGACCCCATTTAGCAAATTTCTTTTGAAATTTTGATTTATATGCTCCTAAAAAAATCTTTATTACACTTCTCCCTTCCAGACAATTTACTTTGTTCAATATGTTTGGTTGTTCTTTTTTTTTTAAGTTTAATTCCTACTTTCCATTTTTCAGTATTTATTATGCCACATTCCCATGGGGCTGTGACTGGCAGGTGGGTCACAATATACATAACTGATAGGCCCATCTGTCTTCCTTTCACTGCATGCTCCCCCTTCTTTTTTTCCTGTTTCTTTCTTTCTTTCTTTGCATGTGTCATAAACTGTCAACTACAGGCACAGTCCTGCATGAGGACTTACAGACAGGTAGAAGCCAGAGAGAAGGCTATCACTATATAAAGGGGATTTAGTGACTTCACAGTAGGTTATGAAAGCAAATGGTTCAGCTGTCTGTGTTATATTTTCCAAATATTTACAATTTTTATCTTCCATAACACATGGAATCAAAAAGAAACAGAATTGTATTATTAAGAAAAAAAGCAAGAAACCTCATCATTTTCTATTCCTTTTTTGTTCTTTATCTCAGCTCCATCTCCCGTATAAGAGCCCCCTTTTTTCTTAGGCTCCCCAATACCCAAGGATTCCAATGCWGGGGGAAAAAATAGATGCTAATACACTCTGAAAAAATAATTATACCTTGAAAAACAGCCCACCTGGCTTCTGTTCTCAGTAATGCTTCCCACCTGAGATTTTGGAAGCTCACAGTTTGGTTAGGTGTCTGATTTTTAATTTTATTAAAGGAAAAGTGAAAGTTCAAAGTGCTGCAGCAACTGTTTGCAGGAGAATGCAAGTGAGGGCTCATGAAGAGCAGAGGCCAGGAGTGCACCTACAGGCGTGATCCTGCCCACTGTCTTGCACGGGGCGTGCACACTTGGCCAAAGAACAATGTGCGTGGCAGAACCTGAAGCTCTCATTAAAGAAAACACAACAAACTCCCCTAACCCTGGCAGGCCAGCTCCGGGCAGGGTGTAGGATGGCAGAGTGCCATGGGGACTTGCAGATCTGGGCATCAGCAGAAGARCTCTGCAGGCAGCAAGCAGCACTGGTGGGTGGGGATCTGGTGGGAAGCTCTGCCGCTGTGTGCCTCCGTCCAGYGCTCCCTGCAGACGCTGCTCCAGCAGGACAAAGCTCAAACCCTGCGGCTGACATCAGAGCCGGGGTAACACTTTGTAACATCAGCCGAAGGGCAGCTGGCCATTTCTCACACTCTCCTTCTTTCTCTCTGTGTTATTCGTGTTACATTCCATGGTCCCATTTTTACCTTGCTGCTGTTTTTCACTTGCATCGTTTATTATCATTTTACTCAGCAGCACCCCAGAACCGAAACTGGAGAGTTGTCCCACATTTTTTCAGCTTATACTGAAAAAAAATCCAATAGGAAAAAAAAAAAAAAGTGGCCCGTCTTTAACCTTTGGTAACCCTGACATTCTTTGTACTAAAGTGTCTGATATTAAAGCAGATTGCTTTCATGCCTACATAAGTAATATCATATGCTTSACATCAGCCTATGCTCAGGCTAGCTGAATTCCCACTGTATTATTGCCTGTGAATGTACACTCTGTGCATACTAATAATGGCCTATCTGAACCAGCTTGCCTTTCAACTCTTTGAAAAGGAGTTTTATTGGTTTGTTGAATGCCTATGGCACAGGAATATAGCTTAATGAACGATGGCAATCCTTGTGCCTATCACTGTTTTGCCAAGTTGTGCCAGAATGGCAGAGCTGAGAAGAGAAACAGCCTCAGAAGAATTCTAAAATTACCGAAAAATAAATGTCTCCCCTCCCCCTACAACTGGCCACTAAGATCATGTCTGATCTTGAAATACTTAAAAGAGAGCGTAAGAGGACTTCCACATTATTTTTTTTGGTAACCAATGTATTTGGACTTTTTTTTTTCTCTCTTTAAGCAGTAGTTATTAAAGGGAAATCTATCAGAAAGGAAAATTTTAATATGGATGTGATATTTATTGTGATTGTCAGGTAGTCTGTTTGTGCGAAATAATTCTTTTTGATACTACTAGCATTTCCTTTCAGCTCTTCATCCTGCCACAAATGCTTCTTCTCTGTTTCTGCCTTGCTTTGTCATATCCATTCTGGTGTTAGATTCTGCTGTTTYATAGGGGATATAGCCCAAGTTTTTTCACCAAGGAAGTGAAGAATGTAAATAAGAACAGAATCTGGTCTTCTGCTGTTATTATTGGAATTCTCTGTTTTTGTCCTTCTACCTTGTAAAAGCCTATGCAAGTTGATTATAATCTCATAACCTACCCTTTGGGGAGCTTCAGAATAGTTTTGCTATCCTYCCAGTATCCAAAAGCAACCGGTTTTCTCTCACTAAAATTGCACTGCAGAGTGAAATGAGGCCCTTTCTCCCACTCAGCACAATAGCAGTTCACCTGTATGTAAGATGATGTGTCAAGATGCTTTACCCATTAACCTTATTTCCAGGTACAGGGCATGTGTTAACTTCCATAGCTTGTTAGCAATTTGGCAGGCTATATCTAGGCTACATATATATATGTGTGTGTGTACATATATGTATATATATGTATATATATATGTACAGGTATATATGTATATTTGCACACATATATATACACATACACATATATGTATACACATACATACACACATACACACACATATATATGTATGTGTAATCTTCGACAAATCCTTGCAAAATTTTTTCTTCTGGGCATACAAGTTCCCTTATTTAGAATGAGGGACATATAAAGAGTCAGACTGAAGGTCCATCTAGGCCCATACCTGCTCTAGGGCAGTAGCCAGTAGTAACAACTGTCTAGGAGAAGATGAGGAAGCAGGACAATCATAGAACAATCTTTTTCCTGTCATTTTTTTCCCAGCTTCCAGTAATATGTGATTTACAGACTTTCTTGACTGTTCCTGGACTGTCTTGTTCTTTAGCTATCACTGGACCCATCCTCCATAACTTTTGCTAATTCCTTTTTTAACCAATTTAATTAAGACTAGTGTTAAACAAACTTCTTTATCACATAGCTGCTAAATAGGGGAGAAAACAGCTACTGAAGATTAAAATATGATTCTAGGATCTTATAGCATCACTCTCATAACATACAGATGTATTGATCGAAAGAGAGCACACCCCATCTTGACYCAGAGTGCAGTTAAAATGATAATCACAGGTAAAATGCCTATATTATCTGTTCAGGTAAGTATCTTGATGTATTTTATTGTGTTCCTTTTTCCACAAGTGTCAAGGATGTAGTGTTAGAGGTAGAATATTAGCTTTGTTTGACAAATTTCAGGTTCAATATTGTTTGTTGCAGTGGCCTTTTGAAGAATTGATAGACTTTGGTGAAGAAGGAGAAGAGATGGTAGATGAATGAGCCATTAGATTGCTTTTTGATGTCGAAAAAGGAGTGAGTGCAATTTTTTTTTATTTCCTCTAAATGAGCCAAATGCTAACTGCTCTTTATTCTATGCTGAAGTTTCTATTGTGTAAGTAATCATATGGGCATATTTAAGTACTGGGCTTTTTTGAGTTAAACCCCATTCAGACTGTTATGACTGTGTTTAATCTTTGAAAGACGGGTGGGGAGAGGGAAATCTGTTCTTCAGAAAAGAATCCTTTTTATACAGAAAACTATAGGGTTCTTATCTTTGATCTAAGTACGCACAACTGTACCATGTCAGCAGCATATTAGTGCCAATGCATGTGTGTTGTACTTTTTAAATGCTGTTTCAACATGTGTCATTGGATCTGTGTTCCTACAGGCTCACAACAACCTGCACCCTGGTAACTACATGTTGATTGAAGCACCCTTATGAAAAAAAGATATAAATGTTTGTGGTTAAGGTGATAACCCTTTTGTTTTCTCTGTAATCCATCACAGGGCTTGTCAGCCCTGACAGCTCGAGTGGATTTTTTTGAACACCTCTTTATCTGACAGCTTCATGCATCATAAAGCAGCAAATAGAATTAGATCAAAGTCTAAGAGTCACTGTAGGCTTGGTAAGGTATGCAATCCTGTTTGTATCTTTATCCAGGCTCTGACAGTTCATTTTAACTGGCAACAGGGGGAAGGAGGGAGAAGGAGGAAAGTTTCTTTTTCTTTTAAGAAGGTACAGTAGTGCTGCATTTTTAAACGCACACTGCTTTCACATATCATTTTCCCTTGACATCTGTGATTCTCTGTGTACTGTAGCACACTATATATATTTTCAGAATGCTCAACAACAGCAGTCACATTCTCAAAGCAAAGGCTTAACCAGTGTATGAGGCCGTGTACCCATATGCTTTAATAATCCTGACTTTTGTTTAATATCAATGACAGAGATTGACAGAGCTCACTTTAAACAATGGAATATTGTCCATCTGGTACATGCCAGATTCTATGAATTAGTGTGATGGATAACAGGTTTGCCAACAGTCCACCCTAAACTTACAGGATAGAGACAGCATTTACTTATTAAAGAAACAGAGTAAGGGAGAGGAAAGGGAAAAGAAAGGGGAGGGGAGGAGAGGGGACAGGAAAAGAGAGGAGAGGAGAAGAGAGGAGAGGAGAGGGGAAGAGGGAGAAGGGAAAAGGAGCCTATTTTAGCAAAAAAGTTCAAGAGAACACACTGAAGCCCTGATCTGAGAAATGGGATACCTAAAAGTTAACTACCCTGGTCTTGTTAACATATCCTATTTTTCAAGACTGGTGAATAAATGGTGATTCTTGATGAATAATTATGCAGAACAAAGATTTTATGCCAAAGCTTTTGGAGTTGGCATGTCTGCTTTTAAAAGTATCATGTCCATTGGGAGTTTGTTGGGGGAGGGAGTGAAGGAGTTTCCAGATCTTTTTAGTCCCAGACATATAGTACATAAATATAAAATTGGGTAGCCTCCTTTGCCTCCATCTGAAATCTGTACCTGAAYGCTATTTCTTCTTTCGGTCATACTATTTACTAAAATGCTGCGTTAACATGGGAACAATAAGTTATGTTTGTTTGAYGGAACGTGGAAACAATCTCTGAACACAATGGTCCCACGGAGGGGAGAAGCAGCGTCGAATGGGTGCCGCCTTGGGAATGGCAGGGGGAAGACGTGCCAGCCGTGTAATCCAGGCTCCRCCGCAGAAGCTGCTCTGCGGGTGCTTGTCAGGGAGGAGTGCGGAGCTGCTCCTCCTGGCGCTTGCCCCTTTGGAGACAATGGTTTTCAGAGAGGATGTTCATGTATGAGGTGCTGCAGTTGAAAGCAGCTGTCTTTTTGCCTTTGYTCCTCCATCTGTGTGCTAGAGGTGCTGCAAAGGTGCAGGTACAGTGCTTGCTGGAGCTGCTTCCTGCTCTCTTCTGCAAGAGCTGTGTTGCAGGACCTGGGGAGCAGCACAGAACAGAGAGGAGAGCAACTACAGCAGCAGCGGGCTGTGCTTCTCCCTTTTCCACACTGCAGCAGCGCAGCTGGTGCTGGATGCAAGGGACGTCCAGTCACCTGCCTATGCTTTGCCTCCAGGCTGTGAGTGTCTATTGGACATCTGAGCACTGTGTCCCTTGCCCTTCCAATCCCTTCCTTCTGGCAAGAACTAAAAAGAAAGTCAAGGTCATCACTTGGAGTTAGAGCCAAATGTTTTCATACAGCTACCGTCACAGAGGAGTGAACTTTTGTCAGTTTGCTTTTTCATTAGCGGTTCTTTTCTAAAATTGTTTTAGAAAATCTGCTAAGAAAAGTCTAAACTCCAGAAAAGTAGGGAAGCCTCTTCCAAAGAGATGCAGAACTTACAGAACTAAAAAGAGTCAGTACAAGGAGCAAACTGTCCTCCAGGCTCTTCCACTTCAAAACATTTGAGGGAGAAATTGGGTTTATCAAGGTCTTAGCCATTCTGCTGTTTCTGTCAGTGATTAGAGCTCAAGAAARCTTCACTCATGAGCAGTCCCAGATCGAGGTCAACACATAAGCTTTTATTGTTTCTGCTGTATTGTGGGATACTATAGGCACTTCCTCCACAGAGTCCCCAAAAGTTTATGTGCCAACGGCACCTCCCAGTATTTCTGCATAAAATGCTTCTGCTTTAGGTGAGAGTAACTATTTATTTTAGCAATGCTCACATAGCTGGCTTTGTCCATTAGATACTGTATTTGAAAGCAAATCAGGACATAAATAGCCACAGCACCTGAATCTTCTGAGGTGGTCTGTAACCAGGAAACATAGACTCAGGACCATCAGCAATGCCAAATTGCACAGCCAGGAGAACAAAATATTGGGCAGACTTTCTCCTGCTGGTCCCACAGGGCTGTATCTGTCTAGTTTAACAACAACAGACCTACCTACATTTTGAACTAACTTACACTAATCTGAAATCTACCTCAAACAGCTGAGAACCACATGCATTAGCGCTACCGCCATCTACTTCCCTAGAGGAAGGCTACAAATCATTGACTGCTGCTTCCTGCTGGGCTTTTTCACTGCTGGCAGCATCAGAGTACAGCCAGTTCAGATGATTTCGCTAAGATGAAAATGTGGCTGATAGAAATGGGTGGTAACTCAGGCTACTCTGGGGATGGTCCACAGTATCTCTCCTGCTTGAATATCTATGAGCAAGTTGTCTGAAAACTCTTCTGATCTGGCTGTTGTACCTCCCCTGACTTTGCTCAACCGAGTGACAGCCCAAGGTCAAGAGGTGAGCGGGCTGATTGAGTTACTTTTGATGTCACGATGCCCATAGTGAACACTTGTGGTTGAACTGCCTCCGGCTTTAATGGCAGTAGTCATAAACAACAATTTTAATGATCTTTGTTAGAGCTATATAATTTTTCCAAATGTGCATTGCTCCCTGAGTTGACACTGAAAAATTTTAAGTATGTGTATAGGCTGGAAGGCTTGCAGTTCTTCATATCTTACTTTTAAAGACCCTCAGGAACATGAGAGATGCTAAAGGGGGATTTCTTAACTGATTCTGACTTTTATATTAATTTCAACTCAAACTAATTAACAGATTTGCCTTTGCTTTAGAAAAATGAGTTTTGACCTACAGAGTAGTCACTGTGGAAATGGGAAGGGTGCCCTTGATTTTAAAAAGACATGACCAATAGGACCTCCAGCCTATATGTGTATATGAAAGGCCTTCAAAAATCATTCCTTCCAGTCCTATGGAATATGCAGACTTTCATCTTGGTAAGTAGTTCCCAGTGGAAATATTTGGGAATAGCAGGAAAAAAATTAAAATATTTCTATACAGTTTTAAACATAAGTTTTCTTCCAYTTCAAGTGTATTAAAATGCAAGCCTTTCCATGGCTCTTCTACCTCCTGCAAAATCTCTTTTAACTTTTATTTGTTATTTAAAAAGCCACAGGGTATATTCTCTTCTTAATACATAGGGATTTACGTGTGAAACTCCCTGTGCATCGAGGTGATAATATACCCCTTAATTGGAAGCTGTTTAATGCTCTCAATTTAACATTTTAATAGAAAAGTTACAAGCAGTCTGGCTGTGAGTGCAGCACTATTAAAATTCCCAGCCAAGACAGTAGTGTTTTTTCTCTTTAAGTGGCTTTTTATTTGCTAAAATTCGTTGCAGCTTTCATTACGAGTTGGGGCCACTTTTAAGTTTTGCTCCACATTATGAAAAAGAAAATGGAGAACTTAAAACAATCCTTAGTCTCAAATAAAATGGGAAGTTAAAAGCATCTTTGCCATGTGTGTCTCTCTATAGGTAGTGCTTGCTTAGGTTATTCAGCGCTGAGGCAACTTTATTGAAGTGTCTTACTCTGTAGGCACAGTAGGAGGAATGTTACCCTCTAAGCTCCCCAGGACTACTTATGTGACTGGAGTTTATTTACTTGCACGTTTCCAGGCCCTTATAATCACACAAAAGCACAGACAACTTGGAACCTTTACAGCTTGGATCTTACAGACACGACCCTGCACCAGGAAAGCTATGCAGAAATGTAGTCCAAAGCTTGACCCTGTGACTAGTATGTGCTCCACAGTCTTTTAGGTCTTGGTTTTTAAAACACCTCTGSGAGGCAGGAAAATGCTCTCACTGCCATGTTAAAGCCATGGAAAGATGTAGAGCCATATTCATAAAGGGATTAAAWGCACCAGGTATGATTTGAAGTTCCTGAATTCTGCTCAAAACACAGAAAGTAATCCTTAACTTTCCTCTTTCCTCCAGCCTTGAGAAGTACCTGAAGCCTTTAGGTGCCCACATTTTTTACAGCAACTTCTTGAGAGGCTAAACCTTTCTTCTGTGGATACTGTCCATTTTCTGTAGGCAGAGTACATCTGCACAAGGCTCTCAGCTMAGTCCAATTTTCTTTGTTACAAGAATGTCTGTAGTTGTGAGTCTTATGATATATTCTCTGGAAACCCTACGGGTATTCTGGCATCAAAACATCATTCTACCCAAGCAGGTTAGTGATACAGACAAGCAGAAGTAAATTTTCAGTGGCTAAATAAAGGCTGAGTATGTTCCCTATGGGTACATGATGTCTGAGTTTGTTGCTTTATCTGTTTTAATATGATATATGTGAAACTTTCAGCAAACAAGTCTTTGTGTATGCATGAAAATATGGTTTRTATTTTTATATTCCTGAATCAGACTTCTGCTTCATGCCTTTTCCCTTCCCATTTGCTTTGCACTACAGAGAGATGTACGGATAAAACAGGGTTTACTCAACCAAACTTTTTCCCCTTTAAGGAAAAATCCTGCCTATTTTTCTATCAACACATAAAATCTTAGCAACAGGAGGGAAGTGTACATTGATGCTGAGGAGGAGGGTTTCTGTACAGGCTTGCGGTATCTTTAGTGCTGGTGGGTGAGTAGGATGTGGGATGGGAGGAAGTGGCCGGCCTGGGCAGTGCAGCTCTGCTGGGCGCAGCCGCTGCTGCTCCCGGGTCAGGGCAGGTTTCTGCAGAGCAGCTCGGAGGTGCGCGGGTGAATTGCTGCGCCCGCCTTGCTGGGGTTTGGCACCAGGGGCGTCCGTGCGGGCAGACCCTTAGCGTTTACCCGCTATAAGCCTACGTACTCGTTCTGTTATGATGCTGGGGACAGGCGTAGAGTCTGGCTTTATAAAGTGGTCTTCTACTAGACTAACGCTTGTTCACCAGTCAGAGAGGAGTGCGGGAGAGGGAGACACCCGCCTCCGTCAATATATTCAAGTAATTTCACCCAGCAGCCCATCACGCCTCGCTGTGACGTAGACTCGGAGCCGATTTCGCCTTAGTCCACAAACCTCCAGGAGTACCGATAAGCCCACGCGAAGGGGCGGTTAATCCCCAGGGCCGTTCGCTCCTCGTCTTGCTGAGGAACTGCCGAGAAGGATGCTGCAGACAGAGTTACTTGTTAGTGTGCTTTTGTGATGTGGCTGCTGGGAATGGTACTTCTAGACGGCTACTCGTTTTACAAAGGCTTTAATGGCCTTTAGATGGTAGCAACTTATAGTTGTTCCTCATCTGGCCTGGAACTGACCCAGCATCCTGTTGGCTGAAAGACTTCATATCCTCATTAAAAATATTTTACTAGCATTCTCTACTTAAAATACATCAAACAGTTTCCGCTTCTATTTGTTTTTCTGTTGAAATATGAAAGCTAACAGTGGTCCTAGTAGAGTGTAGCTTATTCTGAGAAATACCAAGAGACAAAGCCATGGGTTGTTGAGGGCCTTTCAGTGGCAGGATGGAGAGAGCAAGGCACAGCAAGAGCTCAAAGCCTGAAAAACAGAAACACCTAGAGAGGCTTAAGTCTTCTCCAGTCTACAGCATAGTTGAAAAGTCTCATTAAAATTTGTGGAGAAAGGAAAACTTTCTCTTTTCTTCCCTCCCTTCACTCCACATTTATAGCAAGAGGCATAGAGCTATTATCTAAATGAGGGGATCACAGAAATGTGCATTTTTGGGTGAGAATTTAACTCTGAGTACAGCGTTCCTGAAAAGGTCACTGCAGGCCATTTAGTTAGGAGATCTGAACAATCAAAAGCTGTGCAAAAATTAGGTTTTCATATAAATTAACTTCATGCTATTTCTCTTGGATTTTATTTTTTTTCTGAGAAAGCTATGGTCTTAGAGCAAACAGATTTTTCTCCAGCATACAGTATATATTGTCTTTCAGTACAGCTTCTGACTAAAATTTATCTCTTGCTAAATGCAAACTAAATGAATAGTGTAGAACTAATACATTTTGTGCCAAGAAAATAAATGGGCACAGTGCTAGACGCTTAAGAGTGTCACTAATTATTCACATGATTTGTGGCATCCTTTTTCAGCGAAGGTATGGAGGCTATAACTGGGAAACACTTTCACAATTCTCTCTTGAAAAACATACAGCAAGGAACTGAGCAGACTCACAGACATGTCCAAACCTCTTAACTTCAGTATGCTCAGAACGCCATTCCAGCTCGCAGAAATGCTGTACTACTCCTAGCGTTTGTGCGCCGAGGACAAACCGGAAGACTTGGGCGTTACCGTATGTGAACCGAGCCGAGTTTTTTTTTTTTTTTTTTTTCCCAGTGTATTTTGCAAGCTAGAATTGTGGAAGGCTGGTCCCACTTTTAGCTTCCATACCTTGAATGCAAGGGCGTACCCAGAGCAGTTTTTTTAGTGTGCAGCAAATAGTTTCCAACCGCACGGCTCTCAATTCGGCACAACAGGTCCGCAGCCTCCRAACTATGCAAAATGATGTTTGGGGGCTTCCACAGTTCTGCAAAGAAATAAGAGCTTTTTCTTGATTTTTTTTTCCCTCTTTTTCTTTCTTTTGGGCTATCGTTGGCCAGCAATTTAAATAAATAAAGCAAGAAGCAGGAGGAGGTAGAGGTGTCAAGAGAAAGCATTGTTGGAGAGGGGTATTTTTTTTTAACCTTAAGATTTTATTGACAAGYGTAGGATTACCACATGAGGTACACTGAGATAAAAGTGGAAAACGTTCTGCCTACAYGACTTCTTTTAAAGGTGAAGCAGATTGTCACATACACAGAGAAAAACGCTAGAGGAGCACTARAGGTTTAAGTCACCAATGATGACTGTAGAAACAAAAATCAATGTAAAACTTTGTAAATAAAAAGTCACCTTGCTTAGCCCTTTGGTAGCACTTTCATTTTCTGGGCAAGTTACAATTTTAATTCAACTTTGTGACAGTCCTTGATAAATATATCAAGTTTTGTCATGTTAGTATCTCCATTTTTTGAAAAGGAAAGAATTATCCTGGATTGCCTGTATTTTAGGATTAGTTTTCTCTTGAGATGGTTTATTTTTGTGATGGTCTATAGATTCCTTCCACAGACTGTTACCAGCATGGACTCCAAATTTAAAGTCCAGATGGCCAAAACTGGCTGAGTGATAGTAGTTTAGGGTACTTTTGCCCTTTTTTGTAAGTGTGTCTGGGCAATGCAAATTCATATTTTTAAGGGGGGGCAGTGTTCTTTTTTTGTATTTACACTGTAAGAACAGGAAGTCAGTTGCCACCAGAAGGAGAAAAAAAAAACAAAAAAAAACAACAGAACAAGGAGGAATACAGTTATTATGCTTTTGTTCTTTTATTGAACAAAAAAACTTTAGCACTAACATAATCAACTGGACTGTGCTCATTTCTGTACAGCATTTAAAATGTATTACCAGAAAAATACTTTTGCGAGTGGAAATATAACACACGTTTAAATATGTTAGTGAAAAAGTGCTGAAAGGTAGAGATGAAATTCCAGCTTTAGGAACCTATCCAGCAATGCCCTTAATGTGAAAGTTCTTGCAGCGGAGTCAGTGAGAAACAATTCACAAGTGAGGGGTTTCAGAATTGGGCCCTAAAGAAGTATTAGCACAGAAAGAGTAAGCAGATTGAATAATATTATACCAAAAGGTCCTGGAAACGATTCACATTTTGCAAGCTCTTGTTGGGGAAAAGTCCAAGTTAGACTGTGAATGCTCAAATGAGCAGCATTAAGATTAATTTGGACTCCGAGTTGCCAATTAGAAAACCTCTCTCTTGTAAACACCAACCTCTTAATTAGACAATCTTGCCTTTTTGTTTTCTAACATCAACAAAATGGATACGTTAGTGCCATATGAAACTGCCTTAGGAGGATTAGCTAAAGGAAACTGCATATTGAACTTCACCTTTTAATTAACTTTTAATGAATTGCTCTCACAGCAGAAAGCAGTCACAGAGGGACTCCAAGATTCAGGAGTTACCTAAGGTCTACAATGTTTTTTTTGGGAAAAAATATTGATTTCATTGCTCTACATCTATTTCAGCTTCATTTACAGTTTGGACTACGAAGTCATTGCRAGACATTTGAAAAGAAGAAAAGCTGAAAAAAAGTTAGATGTGTAACTAATTATATAAGCATGTCATCTTTGTTTTTGTCAGATTCAGTTACTGAGAAGCATGTTTTCCTTATTTAGTGTTGCCTTTGTGCAAAAAAAAAAAACCAAAAAAAAAAAAGGAAAAGAAAAGAAAAAAAAAGGAGAGAGAGGAGAGCAAGGGTTGGCTGCTCTGCTCTGCACTGTTGGCAGCTGAGCCCGTCTACCCATGCAGTGATTGGATTCCATGAATAAAGCTGGATTGAGGTGAGGATCTATAGCTGGGTTTGTAATCACAGTTGGCATTTGCTGTCAGGAAGACAACTTTGGTACTGAGTCTAGAGATCATTAGGAATGAAACATCAAATGCTTGAAAACAAATGGAGGCTTAATCTTCAATGAAAGAGAACATCAGCAAAATGTGGCTTTCATGGTTTTGGGTACTGACATGTCGGGAACTGGCAGATTTACCTRTATTGTATTTCTTTTCTCTAGTACCTGTGACATTCTGGAGTTGCTGTGAAGAGCAACAAATCTCTTCTGATACATAAAGAACAAATAGACAACAGGGCCAAATTTGGCATTTGCCCTAGGTTTGCTTGAAACTAGAGGCAGATCTATACATACTTCAGGAACAAAGTTTGGCCCACAGCTTTTAATTTAAGGGTCCTTGGAGGTAGGGCACAGGATGGGAATGTAGGAAGACTTTCTCAGCCTCATGATTTGTAAATTGGTGCTGCCACCTTGAAACTTGTATGACACAGCTTGGTGGCTCTGGGAAGGCTGGTAGCACCTTTTGCCATCTGAATCTTTAATTTCCAGAAGCTTTGTGGTGGGGTAGTGTGAAGCTACAGCATTTCTACAAGAACTAGTTCAAAGTGGTAAAATCAGAAGGCAGACCAGCAGGAAATGTGTGAAAACACTCCCAATTCCAAGGGACTCTTCTCTTTGCTGTTTTCCTGAACTCCCCCCCATTTGTTTTATGTAAACATTTGCTCACACACATTTTTGTCAGCACAATAGCTTTTCTTACTGCAAACTTCCGTGTAAGCAGCCAAGACAAAGGCATCCGCRAGCAAGCCGAAATATTCAATGTTGTTTTTTCTTTGCTGAGTGTTCATCTTCCAACTTTTGTCTTTGTGACACTCTGGGAATGCCCAGAGCTGTGGGACGTCCTTCTGCCTGCTTGCAGCTGGGCGATACTCACCAGAGGGATCTGCTTCCTGAAGGCTGGGCTAGGGGTGGCTGCCATGGAGGCAGACCCAGTTTTGGGATCTCCCCTGGGCTTCCTAGCAAGCTGGTGCTCTGAGTCCACATGTGTGGYCATCGTGCCATTGCTGCTGCTGGCAGCTGCAGTCGACATCCCTCCAGCCACRGCACCTGGGCAACCTCAGGTTTTGGCAAGCAAATCCGGCCCCCTGCAAAAAAAAGGGTGCTGCGAGTTTGTGCAGACCGCCCAGAGAATGGATATGCCCCATGGTGCAAGCTGGACCCGAGTCGAGGGTTGCCCCTAGCTCTGTTAGTGCCAGCCCAGCTACAGCCCAGCAGAGACACCAGGGGCCGAGGCACACTGGGTCCTGGCGTGCCTTATGGCTCTCTGGGGTTGGACCCTCGTGTCTTCTTCCTCCTCCTCTTTGTCATATTCTTATTTACAGTGTCAGGTCCTTGGTTTTGAAGGCGGCTCTATCTGGAGCCTTGGGTATTTATGGGCTCGTGTGAAGTGTCCTGAGCAGGTTTGTGACCTTCCCAAACCCTCGTGTTAGCTCTGCGAGGGGCTTCAGCACCCAGGGTACTGACAGGCTGTTTTCCTTTTGCTCCCAACGGACTCGCTGTGGAAGRCCCCTGTCCGACCTTCATTTCGTCCTTCCCGTCCCCAGGTGGGGCTCCTCATTCACTCATTGACAACTTGGGGGTATTAATTATAGACAGATTCCACTAAGCTCATGATCCCTGCCGCATTACCAGCTTTCTACGGAGACTGTACATGRCACACTGCGAACGTAGATGACAGGCTCGGTAAGAAGCTGCGTAGATGTAACTCCAAGAAGTCCCTCCATGCCTTCCCAGCCCCCAGCCCCCTCCCGTTTCTTGGGACCCTCTTCCAACCCACCAGCCAGTCAACTAGGACCAACATCACACGACTGACGTGTACAAGTGTCGCAGATAATCACAAGTAATCAAACAGGGAGCAATCCAAGCTTGCAGTTTGCAACCTTGGCTGAATATCCTTCATTATTCAGAAAAACCTTGTGAGAAGGAATATATTCAGAGAAGACGAGATTGCTCATAAACAAGTCAAAAGCAGAGGAAAAGGCTGTATTTGTCAGATAATTTATCCTCAATGAATAATTCAACTAAGTCTAATAATAACTATTTATTTTTTAGAATATACATACTGACATAGCTGTACATGATGCTTCAATGAAAGTAATTAAAATAATTTTGCATTAACTTATCAGATTAATGGGATAGGCACAAAATGTACTTTTTCTGTTCAGTATGTTACAGAAGTGATCTTTGCAAAACATAATGGGCTAAGAAATGTTTATCCAAAATTTTAGATGAGTTCTCTGCAGTACTCAATGGTGTAATTCTGCTTTAAATAATTTAAAAAATGTATCCCTTGACACATCTTAGATATCAGTTCTGATATTTGTCTCGTTTAATTGAGTTCAGACAGGATCATTCAAATTGATAGTCTGTTTTTCCTTAGGTTATATATTTTAATCTCAATGATATGGCAGTTAACGATACAGACATATGTTAGATGAGATTTTACAAATTCTTGCTTGCAGAACAAGATTCTCATTTTTCTCATTTTAATTTTTATTAAAATAGAGAACAAACAGTACAGTTTCAAAATGGAGGCCTAATAGGAACTAAAATAGGGAGATTTTGATTTAGAAAATCAAATTTGAAAAAGAAACTTGGAACTTCCGTGAACTGCTATTTAAAAATGATGTAAACAGTGGCTAGAATAAGATTTACTCCAATTTTTGATCAAGTGATTGGTACCCTTTGTTTAGATTTTTTTTCCCTGAAAACAGTCTGAATATTATGCAGGATTTTGCACAGAAGCAAAGTGAGCTGTGAACTACAGATGCTTGGAATTTGCTTCCATATCATAGACTAAACCATGGTATAAGACATGTTCTGGATATTTCAGAAGAAGCATACCTAATATCTGTTTTCAGGGCTCAGGGCATTTCACCTAAAAGAAGTACRGTGGCAAGATGCTGTCAAGCGGATCAGTTACATACTGTTTCTCCTGCTTTGCTAGCATTTGTATAGTTGCAGAATTTCTGAAGTAGGAACAGTTATCATAAAAATGCAGTTTATTTGTAAGTACAATGCTCCATGTAATGATCCCTACAAAATGTACAATCAATAAAAGTATGCATAGTAGGAGTGAGCACTAACTTACGAAGCTCTGAAGCTTGTGCTTACTTTCAGAATGAAAACACTCATATTAAAGTCAGTGAGATAACTTATGTGCATTTAATGTGTGTTTACATACTGTAATGAATCAGATTTAGCAATAAAATAGGATTGCCCCGTGATTTTTTTAACTTACTTTTGTAAAAAAAGTATTTACTTTTTTTTTGAAAATGCTCCTATTCTTTCTGCTTGGCTTCATTACTTTAAAAAGTGACAACAAAACCACAAATATTTAATTCTTATTAATTATGAGGAGGGAAAATTTAATTTCCTGGCTATGTTTCTTACGCACATGTGAGACCCAGGGGGTTGTGGCAATCTCTGCAGTTGCTCTGGGAAAACTGTTAGCTAAGCATAGAGCACAGTGCAGATCTGCAGGCCCAGGGAGCGGAAAGAACAGTATTAGAGGCTATCTGAGGCAAAGTATTGCAAGGCAGCTCCTATAGCTAAAATCCTAGAGGCACAAATTGAAGGGATTCATTTAATTGGTTGCTCAAGAAATTAGGATGGGATAAATTTCCAGGAATCATTTCTGACTATGCAACTTTCAGTCATTTCAGGGAAGGCAGCTCTTCTGTTGGCAAAGACATAWGTTGAGTTTCAAAGGACCCAAATTCTATGCTGAACTTCTTGATGCTTGCCAGAAACACAATCACTGTGGTCTGCGAGGARGGGGGGGGGGTAGTGACAGGTTCAGCGTGAATTTTCTTCCTTATTTTGTTGTGAAGATTATTTCAGTGCTTTCCAAATACTGGACTTTCATACTAAAAAGGAATTTTAAAAACAGTTGATTACAGGTACTCCTGTTTGACCACTTTTTCCTCAGTGATATGTGGTCTGTGGTCTGAAGATAATTTCTAAAATTAGTAATGCACTTGCATTTAACTTGCTCGTGTGCRTGCTGCTTTTTGACAAACATTTAGAGCTCATCTACATTAGAAAAGCTAAAGTGCTGCAACTAAAATGATTTAAAATACGTCTGGTCACACTAGTGCAAATCCCTCATGTAGGCATATGTAAACCTTGCTTAAATTAGTTTATCTTAATCTAGTATTTTACCAGGTTCAGATAAATGTATATAAATCTTATTTTTAGATCTTGAGTCCTTGACAACTCTACACTCATAGCAGCCAGGATTTTCACTCATATTTTGCAAACTCCACAAATTCCGCACATGAAATTGCCAATCGTTATATTTAATCTCTTTAGTACTCCTACTATCCACAGTGCTTAGCTTCCCAAATGGCCAGGTCTTAAAAACTACTCCATGTCCCTAGAGCATCAACAACTGATCCTCAATGACAATTTTATAGCACTGCATTAAAAAAGGTACATAGATTTGAATGCTTCTGAAGGTTTGTAAGTTCTTATGTTTGCTTTAAGAGAAAATTCAAGAGAGTTTGGCATATGACTTCAATCTGACACTGTGCTGATGAAGAAGGGAGGAAGAGAGGRAGRGAGGGAAAGAARGAAGGAAGGAAGTCCATCCGCACATTACTGAAATACCTGTGAATTCAAAAACACACCTAAGAGAATAGCTGCAACACATTGTTGCACATCCATTGAAAATGCTACTTAGAATGATGATTACTTTTCTATTGGAATTTCTTCTAAATTTGCCCCATTTTTTACATCCCTGTATCTAATCTTTTTCACAGATTCTGGTGCTTATTTTRTTTTGTAAATCATCATCTATCATGCTTCTTCACTTAAAACTTTGTATATGTTAGGGAAGTGAAAATTATCTCTGTATTTTTACTGGAAGTAGACATGTCAAGGAATCACAGAATGGTTGAGGTTGGAAGGGACCTCTGGAGATCATCTAGTTCAATCCACCAATCAAGCAGGGCCATGGAGAGTGTGTTAGACAGGATCACATCTCGGGGAGGAGTTTGAATATCTCCAGAGAAGAGACTCCACAACCTCTTCAGGCAGCTTGTTCCACTGCTCTGTCACTCTCGCAGGGAAGAAATTCCCCCTCACGTTCAGGTGGAACTTCCTGTGCTTCAGTTTCTGACCATTGCCTCTTGTCCTGTCACTTGGCACCACTGAAAAGAGTTTGCCCCCATCCCCTTGACACCCTCCCTTCAGGTACTTGTACACATTGATAAAATCCCCCCTCAGTCTTCTCTTCTTGAGGCCAAACAGGCCCAGCTTTTGCAGCCGTTCCTCATAAGTCAGATGCTCCAGCCCTCTGATCATCTTCGTAGCCCTACACTGGACTCTCTCCAGGAGCTTGATATCTCTCTTGTACCGGGAAGCTCAGAATTGGACACAACACTCGGGATGCAGCCTCACCAGGGCTGAGTAGAAGGGGAGTTTTCACCTCCCTCCACCTGCAGGCAACACTCTTCCTAATGCACCCCAGGATACCATTGGCCTTCTTGGCTACAAGCGCATATTACTGGCTAATGGTCAATTTGTTGTCCACCAGGACTCCCAGGTCCTTCTGCACTGACCTGCTCTCCAGCAGGTCAGTCTGCAGCTTGTACTGGTGCATGGGGTTATTCCTCCCCAGGTGCAGGACCCYGCACTTGCCYTTRTTGAACTTCATGAGGTTCCTCTCTGCTCARTTCTCCAGTTTGTCCAGATCTCTCTGAATGGCAGCACAGCCTTCTGGGATCAGCCACTCCTCCCWGCTTGGGATCATCAGCAAACTTGCTGAGGAGGCACTCTGTCCCTTCATCTAGGTCACTGATGAATAAGTTGGACAAAACGGGACCCAGTACTGAGCCCAGGCAACACCACTAGCCACAGGCCTCCAACTAGACTGTGCCACTGATGACAACCCTCTGAGCTCTGCCTTTCAGTCAGTTCTCAGTCCATCTCACTGTCTGCTCATCTAGCCCACATTTCCTGAGCTTACCTGTGAGGATGTTATGGGAGATAGTGTTGAAAATCTTGCTGAAGTCAAGATAGACAACACCCACCACTCTCCCCTCGTCTACCCAGCCAGTCATGCTATCATAGAAGGCTATCAGATTGGTTAAGCATGATTTCCCCTTTGTAAATCCATGTTGACTACTCCTGAGCAGCTTTATATCCTTCACACACTTAGAGATGGCATCCAAGATGAGCTGTTCCATTATTAGCACCATGCTCTAACCAACTGAGCTAAAYCTAACCCCCAAACCCATCACTTTTCCAGGGATGGAGGTGTGGCTGACCAGCCTGTAGTTGCCTGGGTCCTCCTTCTTGCCTTTTTTTTTGACGATTGGAGTGACATTGGCTTTCTTCCAGTCCTCAGGCACCTCTCCAGTTCTCCAGGACCTTTCAAAGATGATGGAGARTGGCCTGGCAATAACAYCCACCAGCTCCCTCAATACTTGTGGGTGCATCCCATCAGAGCCCACRGATTTGTGGGTGTCAGGTTAGCCTAAATGATCTCTAACCCAATMCTCCTTGACCAAGGGAGTCTTCCTTTCTCCAGACRCTCTCTCTTGTCTCCTGCTCTGGGTTTCCTGAGGGCTGGCCTTACCAGTATCAAAGAAGGCATTCAGTAATTCTGCCTTCTCTGTACCTTCGTTACCAGGGCCYCTGCCCCATTCAGCAGTGGGCYCACATTTTMCCTAGTCTTCTTTTTTGCTACTAATATATTTGAAGAAGCCCTTCTTGTTGTCCTTGACATCACTTGCCAGATTTAATTCCAAATGGCCTTTGTCAAAAAGTTATCACYGATGCTCTGCAGGAGCCTCCTGGGCTGTTTGTACTTAGCTGTGTAGTCCTTCCAGCAGATATTAGGGTGGCTGAAGTCCCCCATGAGAACCAGGACCTGGGATTCTGAGGCTACTTCCAGCTGTTTGTAGAAGGCCTCATTGACTTCCTCTCCCTGATCARGTGGTCTGTAGTARACAYTCACAACAGTGTCACCCATGGTAGCCTGCCCTTTAATCCTKAYTGATAAACTCTTGACTTGCTCTTCATCSACCCCTAGGCAGAGCACRATGCATTCCAGTTGCTCTCTCACATAAAGAGCAACTCCACCACCTCACCTTCCTGGCCTGTCTTTCCTAAAAAGCACATAGCCATCCATGTCAACATTGCAGTCATGTGAGCTGCCCCACCACATCTCTGTAATTGCAATGAGATCATGGCCCTGCAACCACACA
The DNA here is from genome assembly GCF_003343005.1 of Rhea americana. Lineage (NCBI taxonomy): Eukaryota > Metazoa > Chordata > Aves > Rheiformes > Rheidae > Rhea > Rhea americana. The sequence continues at coordinate 7,323,804 of NW_028186867.1, read as the reverse complement.
CTGATCTCTAATTCTTCCTGTTCATTCCCTGAATGCTGCATGCATTTGTGCTCAGGCGTTTCATAGAGGTAATTGAGCATGCATGTTTCCCAGGGGKGRTGCAAGAGGATCCTCCATGGCCATGTCCCATACACACTTCCTCAGCTGCATGCACTCACTGGAGGCCCCCCAATTTGAGTCACATTTTGCTGATTACTCTTTCTCTGTAACTCTCCCCTGTACTCTCTATAACACTGTCTAGGCAGTGTTACTCACAGAAATTGTGTAYGGTTGGATATAACTGCAGCACACGAGGAAAATTAATTGGCTCATTTAAAAAGAGAAAATCCCTATAGTGAAGAGTGCATATCATCCTAAGATTTTGGGGAAAATACTTTAAAAATTATTCCGAGAGATGGAAATACATGAAGTAAAGGACATGCTTGTCTCCTTCTGAAGAAAACAAACTAGAGTCTACAGAAATCAAGAAACAGCTTATTTTTTGCTAAAGTCTGATCTTGCAAGGCTGGTAAATAAGCCAGAATGATCAGATGAATTTTAGTTTGTCTTTCTCTTTTTAAATTTTAGATGCATTAAAGTTTCTAKCTGAAACACAGATTCCTTTAGCAGTCAGATTGCTTTACAGTGTGGATATTGACTTCCTTCAGAAATAAGTACCCTGGCTCCTGAAGGAGTGTGTTGTCCAAGCTGAGGRTTCATTATGTTACTGATCCCACTGCTTCACTCTCACTATTTTCTGACTGAATTCTCCCTCATCTGTGGCACACAGCCCATCACACCTGTACACATAAATTTTAGAGAGGAGYTTTCACATAGTGTGTGAGGTAGAAAGTAGCCAACTGCTGTGCTCACATTTCCAGAGCTGCCACATCTGCTTGTTCTCCCCCCTGGAGTCACTGGAGGAACTGCAGCTTCTCTGCTGGTAGGGAACTGGAGGTCATCAGAAAGCTGACACTGAAAGGCACTTTCTGATTTCAGCAATGTGTCATTCRGACTCTGTTAGCATTCAAGGGCCCTCCAAGCCCATGAAGCACCATGAGATCTGCACATCTGCTYCAACACAGCTCTGCTGCTCCTCTTGGTACTATCCTCAAAAAAGCACAGGCCCTCTGCTCCATGTGCCTCAGATGTGCGAGGAGGAGATGCCCTCACAGCTGRTGGAGCAGTACACAATCCCAGACACTACCCTGTGATATACCCACAAGATATCAAAGGGYAAAAAACCCCAATATTTAAATCAATGCCAACCTGCTCTGGAATGACTTGCAGCTTTCAACATCTACATGTGTGGAGTCACTAGGGAGTGGTCTGGCTAAATATGTATTTTCACACCTGTCAGCTCAATACATCTCGTGTCCCTAAATGATGAATGGATGCTGCTCCAGTACTGGCTGTTTTCCCATTACACCAAAGGGTCCTCCTTGGAGCAGTAAGTGCAACATGGGAAGCCTTGCAACAGCARTTTGGGTTCGTTCAAGAGACCATGTTTTCTTATGTAAAGCATGGTGCCAGACACCAAAACTGCTTTCTGTGTTGGCCATCGCGGTATGACCCTTGCCACAATGTGGCTTCTCTCCCGCATGGGCACAGGCTGCAGAGAGCATCCCAGCAGGAAGGAGTACCTCCAGGTACATTGCAGGAGAAGGATGATAGGAATAACACCAGACAAAGAAAGCCCTAGAAATAGCCCCAAAAAGCAGTGACTGAAATGCTGGCAGGACACTGGCAGGACCCTGCCAGCTCCCTCACCACTGCCGCAGTCCCTGCCACTTCCCAGTCCCCTGCAGATGCCCCTTCCCAGGCATGGCTCCCTTTGAGTGGTGCCCCAGCTGTGGTGGCCTGTCCATGCCTGGCGTGCCATCGTGCTGGTGGCCACGTGCCATCGTGCTGGTGGCCACGTGCCTAGGGACAGTGGCCACATGCCCAAGGATACTCACCTGCACAGCTTCTCTGCCAGTGGGGCCGCCTGTGGCAGGAACGATTTGCAAAAGCCAGTCGCAGGTTTGGCTTTTTTTTCCCGTGGAGTTGCTGAAGTCCCTTTGGAATATTAAAAGCCACATCACGGTGCTATACATATTAATGTGCAGGGATCTTTTCTATTGTCTATACCTTTCAGTCTAAGTCTGACTGACAGCCTTATCTATGATTTCCAAGCCGTAGGATGGTCTGATTTTTAGATAGGCCACTCTTCTTCTGCTTGATCATCATCCTTTTTTCCCTGTTTTACTGAATTTCCAGTTTTAGTAACTTCTATATTATATGATGTACAATAGACAAGTTGTACTTGGTGTCTTGGCTAAACCTTACATTTCCTAGGTGATGCATTGATGCAAAAGCYAGAAATGTTGATATTTCAGATAGCTTGTTTTGTCACAATGGAAAAAATGCATGGCTTTTAATTTGAGTTTTTAATATCTCTGTCATTTTAACATAAGGTTAATATGCTAGTTAACATTGGAATATAAGAAAATGGGATTTCTTTTTCTTGTTTTCTTTCTGTTTTCATGCTAAAACACTGTGCAAATCTTTTTCATTCATCTATATGGGGGCTATTGTTGGAGTAGTTTTCTTACTTGATAGTAAAATCAAATAAATAAGACCAAAACCATATGTAAGTGAGAAAAAATCATGACAATTTTTTCTCTCTCCTAGTAGCCACCTTTGTAGCCATATTTATTTTAAGTAGCCTTGGGCAAAAAGTTATATGTCTCATTAATCTAAATCAACCTTGCAGGATTTTATGGCAACTGTTGTTGCTGTTGCCACATTATGTATGCTTTTTCCTTTTGTTCTTCAATATAGTGCTTATGAAGCTAAGGAACAATTGTCACTTCCTATTATGTGAACTAAATGTACAAGAATTGATGGGGCTTTCTACCTAATGTTGTTAGCCTGAACCTGGTTTGTTTATTTAATGAACAAAATGTCACAGTGTATCTGCATCCTCCTGACATCTGAAATAGTGGCAGCTGCTGGTGGCAGATTTCCTGAAACTGGGGTGCAGAATTAACCAATTCAATTTGCATGTTATCCAAAAAGGAGGGAGGCGGAAAAAAAAGAAAAAGAAAAGAAAAAAGAGAGAGACAAGAATCTCTTTTGAAAACGCTCTTTAAAAAAAGCAYGTATTTTGTGGACAGATGTCCTGAGTACTATTGTATTGAGGAGGGCAGGGAGGAGCCAGTCTAATCCTGACACACAACCTACTTCAGGCACGAGTAGATTTACAGAATTTCATTGAGATTCAAGGTTTAAATATAATTCCATTACCAGATAGATACTGGGCTGATAAATAAAAACTATTGGATACAGGAATATTTTAAAAACTGGGATTCAGTCTTGCCTCTATCCACTTACAAAGGGCTATTTTAAAGAGGAAATACTGATTTTGCAACCTTATCACCTAAAAAAACCCCCCTTATATAGCTTCTCTGAGTTGGAATTTTTAGACATAAGTAAACAGTGATAATTAACTCTTTTAGAAAGCAATCAGACCTCTGAGAATTCTGAGGATATTTGCAGTCCTCAATGGTTAATCCTAATAATAATGGCTAAACTGCGGTGTTTTGGCATAAGCACCCAGACGCAACAATTACATTTGTAGTTTTGAACAGTCATTTGTGAATAATGTTTACCGGGCACGGGAAGTTTTCAAACAAAAGTAAAACCTCCTTGAGATTTGTCTAGTTTTAACTGCTCAGTGGGAAGGCGATGTTGAGTCTCCACAGGCTCCAATCAAAGGAAGAGCAAAGGCAACTGCTCAGGTTGCTTGTTTAGGGTGGTATGTGCATTCTTCATCACGGTCAATGCTAGAGCTATGCTTCATATGCAAAGGAAAGAAAACACGATCTTTGTGTATATTACATGACAGTGCAGGGATCTGAACTGCTTGGTAAAAGGCCCAGTTAYGAGTATGTCTGGCAATTAAAAATAATTGGGAAGCAGGTTTGCCACTAACTCTTCCAAGAATGCCAGTTATGATATAATGATGTTTCATTAGACATGCTGAAAGCTGTGAGCTCCGTATGGCAATGGCAATTAGGAAGGATCATAAAGAAAAAAAAAAGAAGAAGAAGAAGAAGAAACATTAAAAATATTCCAGCTAAGATTAGCATAGCATTTAATGGCCACTTCATTAGCTAATTGATTTCTTATTAGTTACAGGGAAAAGCCCAGTTAGGGGCTCTGCACAGCTAATTAACAGCATTTACACAATTAGTCAGTTGCTCMTTTTGTAACCAAACATTCTCGGAATCAACTGTGGCTGTGATGCTCTGGGCCATTTGATTAATTTTATTTTATTTTTTGCTAATATTGGCTTAACCTTCAAATAAAAAATTCACTCCCTAGGGCCCCACTGTATTTAATCACAACATTATGCAAACAGAAAAAGGCTACGTCACACAATTTTAGGATATGAGGACAGTTCCTCTTTCTTTTATTTGCAAGTTGTTTTATTGGCCCCGTGAAGTCAATAGCATTCAATAAGTAGAATCGTCTGTCTTCTCTCCTGACAGCTGAGTTTTTGCCCATCAAACGTTATTATTATTTTGCAATTGGCAAATGGAACAATGTAGGTTTGACCACAACATATTTTTTTGCTTATGTATTGGGAGAAGTATACAGGAGGTCTGGCTGAGATATTTATTTCTAATGCAGTTGCTTCCTACTGCAAAAGAAGTGYATTGAATAGAAAACTTGGCATTTAATAAAATGCATGTTTTCACATTAGTTTATATCTCGCATTAAGGGTGGATGGGGAAAACTAAATGATGTTATAAGGTCAAAAAGAGACAGGCTAGATTTATGCAGCACTTTGTTAGCCACTCCAAGAAAACTGATGACCCAAACCATAATAAATAACAATAAAAGTATTTAATAAAACAAACAAAAAGAAATCTGTCTGTTCATTTTCAGTTTATGGGGGAACTTCATAACCTCATAGCACCCAGTTCTGGCAAAAACCTATGTCGCTTTTGCTCCCCAGATTCTGATGCATTAAAAAGAGCCAAACTCTGATTTCACTGTAGTCATTAATGAAATCTTTCTATACAATGCTGCTCATGTTAGACTGAAGCCTTTTAACACTGATGTATATAGGCTGTTAATACTGCAATGCAACATTGTATATGTGAGCAGGTCAATGTTTTTATTTGCCGATTTTCATCAGTACATTGGGATTCTGTACTAAATTATCATAAACTAGTTAYAGTACAACCAAAAACTCATGATGATGAATCCAGTCAGAGATGATATTATCAATATATTAATTATTACATTTTGTTTTGCTTACATTTCACTTCTCTTTTTCTTTTTTTTCTATTTAATGTTTCCTCACAAGTGTAAAATGGTAAATGGTTTTAATTTACCATTACTGTATTAATTGCAGCTAATGGAAAAACACTCTCTCAGAAACATAATGGCAAATATTCCTCTTCTCCCTCCTTTTTTTTATGAGAATTTATTACATAAGTGTATTTGCAAACAGTGAACTATAATGGATGGTCATTTCAGTGCTGCATTCTTCTTTTTATTGTGTATGTAAAGAATATATTTTCTTTAYTCCACACTGATTCTTGTTCTGTTGATAATGTGCATATTGCTGAGTTGCTTCAAAGGTTATGGGAATGAGGAAAATCTCCAAAGTACTTCATTTTAAAGTGGCATATTGACAATTTAGGGTTATTTTTTTCCTGATGAGGAAATCCATATCTGGAAGCACTTTCTGAGTAACMTCTATGACATTCATGCTGGACTTCTTTTTGTTCCTATTAAAAACAGCAGAAAAGCATGAATTTATTAGGCTTTACCAAATTCCAGAAGCTCCTGTTAAAATCAACGGAAGTGAGGGACCAAGGCATTTTTAGGGATCTGGCCCTGCTCTGTAGAGGACCAGACAGTGCGTCAAAAGCAGAGGAGGGTCTAGGAGCCAGTAGTCTTGGCTCCAACTTTTATACTCTGGCTTCTGCTGGAGCTCCATTTTTACTGTGTTTATTTAGTTCCTGCACAGACCCCTCTCTGGATTACCTGGGTGCCCGTAGCAGCTACTTGTGCATTTCAGAGGATGTAATAGGAGATGATGAAAAGGAGCATGCAACTCCCACAGCTGACATCTATTTTTCTCTTGTTTTTTCTTTTCAGGCATAGACGCTACCTACATCGTTCCTCTTTTCCTCTTCAGTCTGTAAGCATTTCAAGTTATCTTCCTAAGGTCTACAAGTTAAAAAGCAAGATAGAGCAAAATCAATTCCAGAAATTCTTCTTTTCCACCAGAATATATGTCCTGCAGACAGTTTCCCCCGTGTATGCTTGGGCAGGGCACAGTGAACATAGGCTATACAGCAACACCTGTCTGATAAGAATATTTTGTCTGAAGTGTAAGTGAACATCATTGCTCCTCTTTTTCTAGCTTATTCCTGACAGGGAAAAAAGATTTTTTTTTTGCTGTATTTCATGTTTTATAAACCAGTACCTTACATGATGACTGTTAAGTTTTGTTCTTCCAGTCAGCAGCACCCTGTTGGCAATGTAAGTAGAGTTTTGCTGGTTTTGAAACATTCTGGCCCTTAGAGATAAACTTATATTTTTTCAGTCAATTGCAAAACAAACAGGCTTGTAGGTGTCTGATCAACCTAATTTTCCCCCWCTATTTGTTTTCAAAGCGTCTGCCTTGTTTTTCAGATGTGGGAGTGCATTTCTGCTCCTTAGACTGTGATTAGTGCTCATGTTGGGAAGTAGAGGGGTTGTGACTATCGACAAAAACTGAAACAGGCTTTTAACAGGGATCTTTGGACTGATGCTCTTAAAATAATGTATGCAGCTCTATCCTATTGCCCGTATGTAGTTCTGACCGTAATTCTTGATGTTTGAGTAGTACAAACATTAAGGGATGTAATTTGACAATCTTAAGGTACAGCAGGGAACTTGGGAAATCAAAGTTTTATTTTTGGCTCTGTGGTATAAAATCATTTAGCTTCCCATTGCCTCCACTTCTCAGCCTGTGAAATGACTGTGTTAAAACCTTGAGCAGACTGCCCTGAAAAAGACAGGTGAAAGCCTATGTAAGTATCTCTTTTATTCTTTTTTTTAATATTTATTTATATGYGTTACAGCATTGCTGCTCATCTCTGCCTGACTGAGGCTAAGCCCCGCTAGCCATTGGTGAGCGCATGCTGACTTGAAAGGACGTAGTGCTGGGGCTTGGAGGGTCTGCTCTGTGGTACAAAGCTTGACTCACAGTGAATAAGGTTTCCACACAGAGAATACTCTCTGTTGTTAACAGAGATGCGCTAGTCATAGAGAAAGAATACACTGTGATTATTTTTATCAATAACAGCTATAGATACTATCTAAAGAGCTGGAGAGGGAAAGGGCCTTTTGTTTTCAGTATCTTTATATTGAGGATTTAACACAACTTGGGGAAGAATTATTTTCATGGTMTCACTCTCTGAAGCCTCCCTCTGCTCCACTCCTCTTTCACTATTTAAAAAGAGAGAGAGCAGCAATTTCTTAATGAGTAAAGGGATGTCTCGTACGTGCAAACAGGACTCATCAGCCTTTGGGTTGCAAAATCACCCTTTCTGTGCTCTGGAGCTAGCTGGGCTGTGCAATTTCTGGAAATGACTAAACACAACTGGAAAGCTGGAACAACATTATAATGACCATTTCATCAAATGCTGCAGAAAAGTCCTTTTGGTAGAAAGAATTAGCCACTCCACAGACACCCTGCAATTGTCAGACATGGGAAACTGGTATTAATCCCACGAATCAAAGGAAGGAGCCTAACCCTAACAGAGAACATAAAACACTAACATCCCAATTGCAGGATAAAGCAGTAGATGGACAAAATATGCAGAAACTATTTCTGGACTGCATAAAATATACAGATTCAACAAATGATGCATTAAAACTGACAGCGCAAATATGTGCTGACTTCCCTTCCAATGCCTCTCTTACCACACTGTCTTTCCCTGTAATACTTTCCTTCACTCTACTGATATAAACAATGTATGAAAAAATAACAAAACAGAGAGGGCTAAAAGAATCTAGGATTCAACTCTGCTTAGCAGGAAAGCTGGTGATGACCAGCAAAACCAAGCAGATTCTCAAAGTAGCAGATAGAAGATTGTTTGGGAAGATGCTAAACAGATCAATAGCAGAAAAGGAGAGGAATAGAATTGGAAGAATACTCTTAGCTGGTCTAGTTCAAAMTGACTGTTGTGTGGGTGAACAGACAAGGAAAAAAAATTATATATGCTAATAAAAGCCTTGCTTGGAGCTACTGTGCTCTAAGCACATTTGTTTATATGTACATATTCCATATATACTTACCAAGGAAAGCCCATTGCTCCAAAGTGAGCTGTAAGGCTGCAAAAGCCTACACGTGCCAGCCCACAAAGCTACCTAGAATCACACAAACTCTTTTCAATGTTGATTTTTTTTTTTTTTTTTGCAACCCAGTGAATAAAGTGAGTGAATACTGTCTCTATTTCTCTGTTTTTAGCTACATATATCTGAACTTGCATCATATCTTTTTTTTCTTGCAGAAGGTGGGGGGAGAGGAGAGAGGTACTTAAGCTGCGTAAATCCCCTATAGCATAGGGGAGCCTAGACCAGACCACAGAAGGACCAAAGACTCACCTAGTCCATGCCCAGCAGCCTCCCATCCTGCCAGGGAAGGAGGGGTCAAATCAGCAGATCCTGGGAGTGAGCTGCTGCTCAGGCCGGGCAAAGGCACCAGGCAGGGTGTTTCGTTTTGGGGGAACATTTGTCTCACTAGTGGAGAGAGGAGGAAAGGCAGGTTAGCTAGTGTCTGAAGAAGTAATCTTAGCAGATGGAAAACTGAGGTACAGGCTGCTTACACTAGCAGAAAAGCATCAAACTAGGCAACAACAACAACAACAGAGAATGCTGGAAAAGGAGAAAGACAGCTAGCAGAAAAATCAAGATATCCAGAACACAATTAATCAAGGTGCCAGAGACCTGAAGAAAAGACTCTAATTGCCTTCAAGGATTGCAAGAAGCCTGATATTAAGCAAAAGGAAATGGAACTGCTCACTGATGAGAATGTGCATGTGCTCCGTTTGGTATTACAAAAAAAAAAAAAAAAAAAAAAAAAAAAGAGGAAGAAAAATAGTCATGACGGGAATGTTAAAATCACTGATTATAACCTTTTTTTTTTTTTTTTTTTTTTTAGAACAGATCAAATTAGCATAAAAGGACAGGGAATAGCACTCTGTTAAAAATGGCATTAGCTGTCTCTGAATCATTGACAAGCAGTCTTAAATGCTTATAAGTTGGTGTTCCAACATATGAAGCAGAAGATGGGAGCTAGTTGATGTCTATTACTGTCCACCAAATCACACTAGAGAATAGGATGATGGGTTGCTTAAACACCCATCTATCAGGTGTAGAAAAATAAAAGTTGTGTTATCATGGAGGATTTCAGGCTGAATGACATCTGCTGGAAGTTTCATACTGCCAGTACAAAAATATCCTTGGAATTTTAAGAAATTATAGGTGACAATTTTCTAGCTCAAAAAGTGTGGCAATCAACACAGGAAAATTCTATATTAGACCTCATCTTGACAGATAAATAGAAGGTGATCTCAGAACTAGAAGTCAGCGGTTATTTAGACTCCAATCGACTATGTTTTACATATGCAAACCACATAAAATTCATGTCAGTAATATATACTTAGAGTTTTTAAGAGTCCAGTTTTACAAAGGAATAATTACAATCTGAGTCAACTTGGAAGAAGAATTGAAATGATAAAATATGGAAGAGTGAACTCCTTTATAAGGTTTTATAAATTATCCAAGAGCTAAAATCCTACAGCCAAGAAAAAGAGGCTTAAAACATGTGCATACAGGAAGAGAAAGCATCTATAACAATTAAAACCAGTATATAATACAAGGGAAAAAAGAAGACAGATAGCAGTGAAGATAAATTATGAAATGTAGAAAATGGATGAGGGAAGAAAAAAGATACAAAGAGAAAGCTATAGCCACTAGAATTTAAGACTGTAAAAGGAGGTTTTGAGTATCCAAAGAGCAAAAGGAATCCCAACAAAGGTTTCACTAAACAGTTAGATACAGTAGAATTGTCAATAAGAAGTTGAAATATTTAACAGATCTTTCTGTACCATTGCGAGAGGAAGAGAGAAGGAGAAAAATGATACTGTATTTAAGTCATGCGTTAATGATGAAATCTATCTGCTCCCACAGCGACTACAGATGATGTTAAATTACAGATGCTAAAATAAGACCYTTTCAAATCGTTATGTCCAAGAGTTTCAGACTGTGAACTGAGAAGCTTTGTGGGTCATTAATACTGTGTTTCTACAAATCCTGGGAAACAGGAAAGGTTCAGARAAAAGCAGATGTACCCCTATTTAAAAAAAGCAACCTCAAGTAACCAAAGCCATTCCCTGACAAATTATTCAAAGAGCAGATATGGGACCAGATTAACAATGATTTAAAGGAGGGAAATATCATTAATAATTATTTATAGAAGAGAATCTTGTCAGACTAGCTCAATATAAACTTTAATGTGATTACAACTTTGCTTGATAGAAGTAATGGTATTTGCGATGTAATAAAATTCTGACCTTATTGCATATGGGACCACACATCTTGAATAACAAAGCAGAATATTATAAAATCAATGTCACACATTAAACAGACTGAAACTGAGTTCAATCATGTGTCCAAATCTGATTACAGAAAGGGAGTCTTCATCAAGAGAGGTCTGACAAAGATTGGGTATTCTTTTTTGATGTTTCACATTTTTAATAATAACTCARGTGGCAAGGATGGAGCTCCTCCAGCTGATACAGCAGTTTGGGGACAGTCACCAAYACAGAGAGAAAACCTTGGACCTGACCAGATAAAAAGTCGTCTCACAGCTGAGTGTGAGATGACCACTTGACCTGATGCAGGTCGCACTTCCAGGGGGCTCTGCCTGAGGAAGCAGAAAATTAGTAAGCAGTATTTGCGCTCACGATGAGAAGYAGCTGAACATTAGTGCTTGGTGTGGCACTGTGGCCCAAAGGGCTGACTCAGTCCCTGCCTATATAAACACGGGAAAAAAGGAGCAGGACTTTTTCCACTGTTCTTGGTACTGGCACTGTGCTCGCTGTGCCCACTCCTGGTGCCCAAACTTCAAGAAGGATGTAGAAAAACTGGAGAGAGTTCAGAGAGAAGCTCTGAGAATAATTAAAGGATAACTAATAGGAAAAGATTTAAGCAACTTCTAAAAGAAAAGGTTAACAGCAACTTGATCATAACCTGTAAGTATCTCCACAAGGAAAAGGTTTGGGTAATACAGGGCTTTTCAGCCTGGCGGACAAAGGTGTAGTGACTAATAAGAGCAATGGCTGGGTACTGAAGCAAGACAAATTCAGACCAAAAGAGAAGCCACACATTCTTAACAGCAAGGATAATTAATCATTTGGAATGATTTACGCAGGCTTGTGCTGGATTCTCCATTAATGGAAGTTTTTAAACCAAAATGAAATACTTTTTAAAAAGAGCTGCTCTGCTGCAAGTACAGCTTTTAATCGTGAAGCACAAATTAATATAGGGAAGTTCTAGGGACTTGATTATACCGACAGGCAACGAGACAATTACAACAATTGCTTTTGGCTTTAAAGTTTTTCAGTTTAGGAATCTACATCAATTACATATTTGTACGTCTCTTCATAGAGTTCTTGGAGGATTTCATTTTGTTTTTTTTTCATTTTGTTTTGAAAGCTGGATTCTTATATAATTGTGGGATTCCAAAAGTCATCACTTTAAGAAGCAAAGTAAAACAAAAGCAAGGATATGTACTTTTGAAAGCAGGAAAAGTCGAGGCCAGTCACAGGGTGAGATTCAGTTTTAAAAACATAGCTATCGAGAGATGAAGCACTTGTTACAGCCTTTCATTTTACAATTTTATTAGTTCGAGCCCCTTAGGACTGAATGTTCCTCACTGGCCTCATAAAAATTCATAGAAACAAAGTTAATTAAATATCTTGTCACCTGACAAATCTGCTAAGTAGTATTTTAAAAAATCTGCTTTACAAAACAATCGCCCAGACCCTTGTGGCTTAGCCAAAGAGTGGACTTAGCGAAAGAGTGGTTAGAGGTAGCGAACTGTCTTTGGATCACCCTGAGTGCCCGAGATGACCCATAAGCCTCCATAAGAAAGCAGGGAAAAAGCTGTTGGCGAATGACATGACACGAGAAACAGTAAATACTCTGTGCCTCAAAGTATTCACCAGCACTTATTAGACAAAACGTCCCCTAATGTCCGTGCTGTCACCACGTTACCCGTCTCCAGAACTTGCCTTAAATTGGGGTTACCCTCTCGGCTGGTGTTCGCACGCAAGTGCCTTTTCCACTGACAGGAGGTAATGCCGTGCCCAGCACCGCGATGGCTCTTCCTGCACCCCAGCTAGTGGCCTGTGCAGATGAGCCCTTCATGGAAGAGCCTGGGTCACGTGCCACAGCCAAAAAATTGGTGTATCGTGCCCTTCTCCTTACAAGAGGCATCAGGCAGTCCAGAAAATTCTGCAGCTGGACCAAGGGCGGCTGATTGCCTTTCAACAGACACCGTGTTTTCTCTAAAGTAAATAAGTTGGTGTCTGGTCTCTTTGGTCTCTGCCCACAGGTGTACTCTTTCCAGTGAGGAAGTGGACCGGAATATTTTTGGATATTTTTGAAAGAGCTGGCTACGGGGCTTGATTAATATTTTGAAGCCAGCTCTAAGTACTTTGAAATAACTTTTAATGCATCATATTTTCAAAAAAGGGAGGAATGTCTGCACTTTCCAAACATTACTGTGTACCTGCACACCCATATTTACATGTGCAAATCCTGTAGATTCACGGTCACACTGAGTCACTTAATATATCACCAGTACCAGGCTGAATGCGCAGCTATGTATCACAGAGATGGGTTATGTGTGTGCCAGCGGTACTTACGTGCATGTGTATCCTGACACAAGTGGGGCCTTAAAGAACACGGTTCCTTACATCTTGCCTTACATGTGGGACAACGAAGTGCAATGAATAGAGGGTTTATGACCCACAGGTCTGCAAAAAAACTTTCCTCCAGATRTGTTCATATTTATACCATCCTTCACTGGCAAGCATACTTTCTGGCTGGGTTTGTGCTGCTCCTGTAGTTTGTGCACAGAGGAAGCTCCCAGCAATTTTCAGTTTGAACATTTCTCTCTTGCAAAAAAGCCCTGTCTGGCTGAGGAGCACCGAAGAATTTCAGTTCTGGCATTATGAATATATTGCCTTTTTCTGAAGATTCAAATGGATCACTTCCCTTTGTCCTGTGCTGCACTGTAGTGATTCATGTGTATCCAGTATGCTTTATTCATTTTTAACACACAAATGATTGCATAATTATCTTCACAACACCTGGGAGTTAAAAATATATGTATATATATCAAGGAAAAAAAGTTGAAAAGGGGAAATAACCACGAGCATGAGATCATCTTTATATCACTGCAGACTTTTATTAATGTTTGACTCAAAGGGATCATTTTCTCTAGATTCTCTGGCATCCACTTCTCCATTTTCTTTGATATTCTGGCAACATACTAAACATTTTCTTGCATTTAATTCTAAAGTTTACAATTTTCCTTTTCCCCTTGATTTGTGACTCTTTCTTAGAATGAAAGAGCARATTCTTTTTCTTTTCACAGTTTCACAGAGCTTCTTGGATGTGACCCTTAAATGTGTTAACCACCGGCTTAGCATAATTCTTAGATGGCACAAAGGTGCTGCCAGCTCCTTCCCACATCTGATTATGCTTTGGTATAAGGAAGGAGAATAGGAAAAAGCATTTGGGGACAGGGTGGGGCACACCTGTGCTTGGCTAGCCCTCAGCTGGCATGTGATTTCTTGTAGTCTGAAGCCATCTGGTAAGAATTAGAGCTGTCCCTCCTGTGGTGCAGGAGAGGATCTGCGTCAAAAGGTCAAGACTTTGTGTTTTATTAAATGATASAATCTGATGGTTGATGGAGATCATCACAAGAAGAGGAGACAGAATACGTCCTAGAGTAGCATAACATTTTGATTCATGTCAGTTTGGGATGGCCACTTCACTCTTGAGTGGTGAAATCATGGTAAAGCTATGAAGCTCATCTCATCAAGTGTTTATACCATATGAGGACATGTTTTGCCTGTGCCACAACCTCARAAGACATTAATTTATTTTTCTAAGGAGGTGTTGAAATTTTCTCCTTGTATATTCTGTATCTCTGTTGCTAGAGCACTGCAATCCTGATTAACAAGATTTTTCAGAATATTAAAATCTGATTTGCCACATAATTAAATACACTTGTTAGTCATTTGAAAGGATGAAGAGTTCAGAGCTTTCTAATAGAAAAACAAACTGTACACTTTGGAGCATAGACTAGACAGTTGTTAGCTGGGTCTATGCTTCTCCATAAGATCTCTGCTGGCTCACATAGTCTGCTCAGTTTTTAATTATTCAACCCAAGACCCTCATCATGCAAAGAACAGCCTCCTGTCTGCCTCAGGAAATCCCTGAACYTCTCTGACTTTATACAGTCTGCTACCATCCTTATTCCCTTTGAGAGGAATAAGGAGAACCATTAGAGAGCAGCGGGGCTGCCAAGGGGAATGGGTGCACCTTGGCACAGCTGGGAGGCAGGCCCAAAACAACACTAGAGAAGGAAGTCTCCTCATTTCAGGAAAGAACTCTGCTCAGAAGCATCTTCCCTCTTTCTCCGCAAGACAGAGGACAACTGTTTTTACCAAAGCATCCAGGTGCTGCAGTAACCTCCTGTAGCAATGAAGGTGGGTAACTTTTTCACTTCCTGAGCTCATTCCTGAGACACAGACCTATCATTGAACAGACTCCTAGGTACTGTAACAAGACTGAAAATTAGGACCATAGCTTTTTTGCCTTTTTATTTATTTTATTTTTATTTTTTTACTTACAATGTTGGAATATCTGAGACATGGCTCATACAATCGAAGTGGCTGCAATGGACAAGTACTGGATCTTCAGGAGAGTAGGCAGTGCAGATGAAGGGGCAAAGTGACTTTCTCTCTGTGTGAAGGACCACCTCGGATGTCAGGAGCTCTTTGATGGGATGAGCTACAAGGAACRATGTGTTGGAGAGCTTGTAGGTCAGGATCAGGGCAGAGACTGGCAAAAGAGGGATTGTGTTGAGAGTATATTATAAATGAGGCTGAGGAAGTGGAGAAAGCCTTCTTCAAACAACTGGTGAAAGTTTCTGGGTTACAGACCCTCATTTTCACTAGAGACTTTAACCTCCGTGACATCTGCTGGAAAGGCAAAATGGAGGGACACAAGCAGTCCAGAAGGTTTCTGGAGGCCTAGCCCTAACCTTAACCCTAACCTAACCCTAGCCCTAATCCTAACTCTAACCCTAAACCCTAACCCTAAACCTAAAGAGATTATTTTTTAATACAGGTACTAGATAGGTCAACCAGAGGTGATGACCATTTGAATCTACTGTTCACTGACAAGAATAATTGACTGAGAATGTGGTAATCCCAGCAGCAACCTTGGCTGTAGTGAGCATGAGATAGTGAGGTTTAAGATCCTCRATGAAGTCAGGAAGGGGAGTAGCAGAGTGCAGATTCTGGACTTCAGTAGAGCAGATTTCAGTTCATTATGGAAAATGGTAGGTGGGATCCCATGGGAGCCAGCTCTGAAGGGCAAAGGAGCTCAGGAGCAGGCCTTAAAGGACAGCATTCTCTTATGACAAGAAGAAACCATCCCAATATTCAAGGAAAGAAGCAGAWGTATCAGGAGACYGGCTTGGCTAAGCAGAGAACTCAYAGTGAGACTCCAGTGCAAAAGRAGGCACYATAAAGGGGGTGGAAACAGAGRCACTCTACAAAGGAGGAATTTAGCAATATTGCSCAGGCATGTAAGGATGRTGTTAGGAAAGCCAGAGATGACCTAGAGTTAATACTTCCAAGGGACTTCAGGAATAATAGGAAGAGCTTCCAGTGCTACATCARTAGTAAAAGGTTGAACATAGAAAAGGTGGGCCCATTGCTGAATGGGATGGGTGAATTAGCGAGAGTGGAAACCAGTATAGCTGAGGTACTCAATGCCTTCTTTGCTTCCTGGCTGATCTAACCAATGYGCTACTATCTATCTGCTAATAAAATCAGTCACTGTAAAGTAATTTTCACATGCATGAATTGCTTTATTGTAAAATTATTTATGTTTACTGTTTTTTAAAGATCATGTGTAATCGTGACTGTAACATCTGGAAGTAGAACGAGAGGAAGAGGAAGAAGAAGAGATTTGTTAGTTTTATTGTAACTCYAGTTCTCATTCTCTCAGACATATTTAATAGTCAAAGAGGACTTAAGTTCAAGCTGCATTTCTATACTAGTAGAAAATAGAACACAAAGTTATAGAGGCTTTCCAATGATCACTGAGTAACTCTCCTGTTTATGGAGATCTATTTTCTACTCAAATGTTTTATCAAGGACAGACCTCTTTTACACAACAACACAGCATTGTTTCTCTACTGAGATCCAACCCTCCAGCCATAAGCGACTTAAAGCCCATTGAATTCCTTCCATAGAGTTCAGTGGGCTTTGGAATAGGCCCTGGAGCCTTAAGTAATTAGAATTGGCTTTCTTGAAAAGTTAGATGCTCATTTTCCCCTCTCCGAGCCTCTGACTTCTCCTACACAAACTCTGGAGGATCCCAGTTCAAGTACTGTAGGCYAGTCCTGAAAATAGGCATGCTCTGGGATAATAAGAGACACTCCTGTTCTAACTGCAATGAGTCATGCGGTAAGTCACTGTACATCTGTGCACATCTCCTGGGTTTCGTAGGGTAATTGTGGAACGCGCGTGCTGGTGGCCTGGCTTTCTCCCCTGAGTGAAGGGGCTCTGCAGTGGAAGAGTGAGGACCCCTACATTCAAGATTTTAAGAGGAAGTGAATTAGTGAGTTAAGGAGGAATTTGAAATAGAGAAGGGGAAATATTTGGCAGATAGGAAGAGGTAAAAATGTTCCAGGTGTAAGGGACAGCACGAGAGACAATACAAATAYGAGAAGGGGAGAAAGGCATTTGAGAGGCAAGGATCCTTGTAAGCAACTCRCTCTAAAGTCCCACTGATGCGTCTTGCTTGTGAATCTCCTACTGCTTTTTGAAGGGTGAGGGAGGAAGGAGGGGTGAGGTCATTTTCTCAGAAAATTTCCTAGGACTGTGGYGCAACACATAAAAGTCTTGCTAAAATATATAAGCTTGCTACACTAAGCCCATAATTTTAACAGGTTGGTTGTTTTAATAAGACCTATTTCAGAGTGCAAACCTATTTTCTGAAATATGTTTTAGATTAGTGCAGTAGAAATGCGTTGGTTTTATAGGTCAATTCTCTGCTGTAAATTGCTTTTCACTTGTAATGGATTTTTATCCTTTTAGCAGGTTTAGTCTTTTAACAGGAATTCATTGGCTGGGCACACAAGTAGTTTAGTCTCAAAATAAAGCTGCTTCGTGACACTCATAATTTAATAGTGGACTTTATCCTAAGGGCTGGATACTAAGCAACAGTGGAGTGGTTACTAATGCTGTGTTACTACCCTGCCTCCATTTCTGAGCCAAGCCAATGGCTGGTAAAACCTTAGAGCTGTTCTAAATTGTATGTAGCTGGAGAAGCCCTCAGTGGGGCTGCTCTGCATCAGGAGATAGSAGGAGCACTGGCATGTGTTTCCCACACCCCTTTCTTCCCAGTATAGCCTTAATCAGACCTCATGCATTCCCCACCACAGCTTCCCCCTGTGCTAAGGAGCTCCCCACCTTGCTGGTCGTGGCACATTTGTACTATGGGGACTAGGTGAAGCAATCTAGCGGGAACTTGATCCTAAATATTTAGCTCTGGGCTAACGCTGTCATTGCTGTTGTTTCCCAGGACACCTGTGGAGATAGCACAGTGATTTTGGATGACATTTACCTCACCTAATTTGAACCGTCYGCATGTGAGATGTCTAGTCTAGGCACGTTGCCGAGGCTCCTGCTGCAATCATTACAGACACAGGTATCCCAGCAGGTGATGTGCCCTCCCCTGAGACTCCTGCCTTGAACAGAGGGCGGCTCATTCTCAGGAAGAGCCCTATCTTCCCCTTTTGACTACAAAAGCACAGCTTCGTCTAGATATCTAACTTCCAGGAACCGAACATTAGTTGAAATGAACCCCATCCTCCATTCTCGGCCTCTCGCTTCCCCTTTTTTTGCCAGGGACAGAAGCATCTGTCATGCGAGGGAGTGATTTTTATGGCCGTTATAGAAACTCATGAGCAGGAAGGGGGGCACTGTGCCCCAGCAGCTGTGGCAGAATGGCACCTGGAGATCAGCTAAAGGACAATACTGAACATACAAGTGGTTCACAAACTAGACCTTTATTTCTGAAACATTCCTGCAACACGGTATAGGTGTATTTTATGCAGATACCTTTGAATTCCTTCTTTATTCCTTTTGATTCTGCTTGCTGCTTAGAGACTGGGACATTTTCATGGTATAGTGAAATTGTTTCCAAAACCGAGATGCAGAGGATTGAAACTATTTGCAAAATGAAGACAAAGCAAACAACACTTCCCACCCCAAAAGATGAAGTCTTGTTTCTGTCACTTTGGAAACAAAACATTTCAGCTTCTTGTTAGGAAATGTTTTGAGTGTTGTCTAGTATTTCTGAGTGAAAGGAAAAAAAACACTTTAATCACCTGAAAAAAAGTTTTAATTACTGGTTAAATAAAGCATTCTGCATCAATGCAAAATAAGGTTTTTGCAACTTCTGATTAGAAGATTTTTTCCTCTCATTTTTGGAGGGGTTTGGCCACTGAACCAAAAAATTTCCATCATGCCCAAAGAACTAGTTTATATATTTTGAGYGCTAATGGCCACAGGAAGAATTTCTCAATGTAGATAAGTTACATTTTCAAAATTAATGAGGTCTGCTAATTGAGTTTATCCAGGTAATAAAATCCATCTAATAAAATGTATCCATCAAATATAATTCTTTCAGTTCTATAAAAAATATATGTGTCTTTGCCTGTATATCATCTGTGTGAAGATAATGAATACCTTGTGACACCAAGGTCACAGGTCAAATCCCAGACCTTATTACAAATCTAGGGAAAATTACCTTTTCACTGACCTATAGTACGACCTAATAGTCTAGGAGGAGTTAAAGGCCAATTGTTCATTCAGCATTGCCAGATAATATATATATAAGTATATCTATATATATTTAATAACACTGATGCAATGAAAACTTACTGCTGTAGATATGGATTTACAGCATGTCCACTGGGATTTCTTATGCAGATCTCAAGATGTCAAAAACCAACATAACAGCAACACTCTGAAGTGGATGTTTGAAATGAATGATGACAGACCTTGGTGTGTGGGGTAGTGTTTTATTGTTCCTCCRGTGATTTGTGATAGCCCCAAACAGTGCATCTTTAACAGCTCTAGATGACAAGTCTTCCTTGCACTTTTAGGGACATGGGTTAATTGCAACTACTTTTGCTGGCTTCATGGAAGTGAGGCATTAAAGGGTATTGCTCCCCACGGCAATGCCCCGTGTGCTTGCACCTTGTCAGGGGACATCTGCCCTCTCTTRCTCCAGTTTCGCTGCCCTCTCGGCTCTGCTGCAGCAGCAGCGTGTGGGGCTGGGCTGCAAAAATGAGCCAGGGAAACAGTCTAGTTTCCTAAAAAAAAAGCCCTTGAAAGGGGGCACATTGTGGAGGGACATTGGGAGTTTTTCTTGCTCCACTTCACAGCCTGGCCCCGTAAATGAGTGAAAAAGATGGAGGRAGAAACTAGTAATCTCAGGAGTACACAGGGGTGGGAATAAAACTGGGCCTGGGGGAGTAGCAGGGCCACTGAAGGTATCGCAATGGCTTCAAATTATGCCCTAAAAGCTCACACAACTTTCTGGCTGAAGGTGCTGACACTCCTAACAGAGAGGCTTTGATAGGAAGAGGAGATCTCTGCCTTTTCCGTGCGTGAAAATACTGTCCAGCACCAGTTATTATTAGGCCTTTCGTAACAGCCTCGTGCGGTCAGAATGGGGGAATCTAAATAAGCACATATGTTTTTCACATTCATTTGCTCCTTTCTTTAAAGGCTCAGCCACATTCCCAGCATGCAGGTCATCCACACATGTCTTTCTCTGTGAACTTTTCTGCTGATCCCCTTCCAGCCTGCTGCACAATAACATCTTCCATG
Organism: Rhea americana; assembly: GCF_003343005.1. Classification (NCBI taxonomy): domain Eukaryota; kingdom Metazoa; phylum Chordata; class Aves; order Rheiformes; family Rheidae; genus Rhea; species Rhea americana. The sequence goes on along the minus strand of NW_028186867.1, from coordinate 7,303,555 downwards.
TTTCCTTCAATGGCCATGTAGAGAAAGATGCTGTGCATTTGAGCCTGCCTTGATTTGCAGGTCTGCTGCCCTATAATGACTGACAAACAGGCCACAGATTACTTCCATTTTATGACTTGAGTTTAGGGAAATTGAGCATCCTAATTAAGCACAGATGTAAGGTTAAAGTGTAGAACAATCTGGACTGGTTTTCATTTAAGTCCCTTTCTGATTCATTTGGTTCCACAAGAGAGTTGCAATTAGAAAAAAATATTTTGTCAATGTTGAAAGACATGTGATGTAGAACTGATTGGATTAAATCTGAGTCCATGTGAATTTTGGCAAATTCAATTAGGAGAGGCCCTTGCACGTACTCTGTGGAAAACCTCCAATGGCTTTGCAAACTGTATTTGGATTTTCCAGTCCATAACACTGCATGTGTTGACAGCGCGCCATCTCGGAATAATGTGTGAGCATTACAAACAAGTTTCTTTGCTTTGCAGGAACTGTAAGGTCAGACATATAGTTAAACTGCAAACTTAGCCTCATTTGAAGATTCCCAGACTATGCAAAATACCGGGTGACTGTGTTTTAAGGGGCAATGCAAGGAAAGATCTCAGTGGACTGCTTCAAACTGTGTTGCTGTTTCTAGTATTATGGAAGTTGTAGGCTAGGTGGGAGAGCTTCTGAAGCAAGAGTGGCTTTTTGTGTAATTATTTGTCTCATGGATGATACAAAGGGACCCTAACTCCAGTCTGGAAAGCCTACTTGCAACCACCAGGATAAAAAAATAATGTCTGCTATTAAACTATATTATGAAATATGTTTGTGGGTCTGAAGATCGCAGGTCCAGTCCTGCTCCTCTTTGGCAATCATCTGGTTGCTATTCACTTCTGTCCATAATCTTTTTGTGGAGAAAATATTTGCAGAAGTACATGTGTCAAGCTCAAAGCTGGATCTACTTATGTGTGTGGGAATTGACTGAGTTTTGTCCAAAAATGATCAATAACTGATCTCCTCAACCCTCCTCCCCCTACAGACAGAAATACCTTCCTGTTAAAGGTAATAAGAATGAAACAGTTTTCTTCTATTTATTTGACTCTGTTAAAAATAAAACCCAGCTTCCAACTTCCCCTAAACTAAGCAAGAATGTGCATTAATTTCAATACTGGTAACATGTGCCATAGGTTTATATTATCTTTAATAATCCTTTGTTCTGCATGTGCCAGCAAAACCAGTCACCAGGACTGCTTTGGCTTGATAACTGTTCTGGATGAACTAACAGGCAAACAAGTACAGCCTTGTTTTTGAGAAGCAGTGATTTTCCTTTTGTTCTAAATGATGATGTTTTATTATTTATGCACAATAGATTTTCCTTTCTCTAGCCTCTCTTTCCTCTCCAGTCATGTACTGGACACCACTATAAATAAAACCCCCAAAAATATCATAGAAACAGCACGTTAAAATGGACTTTTGCAATACAGTCAAAATAGAAAGCAAAGTTTAGTGAAAGAACTGTGAGAATTCAAGAAGAAACAAAATTTGTTGGCTGTATCCCATCTCTTCCTGAAGTGAGGAATTGTCCCATGCATCTGTCGGGGTAAAGTCCCCTTTTGCTGTGGCATTTTAAGAAGCCTCTAGTTGTGTTAACTTTTTCCAAAGAGCTTGAATGGATTTCAGAAGGTTTAGAAATATTTGTTGCTTTCTGATTCAATTTACAGAATTCCTTTTTCCTTCTTTTCTTTTGTAAAACGTGGAGAAAAAGTGTTTCTGTGTTTTCTGAAAACAAAGGCAGAAAAGCCCCTGTCCACGAAGAAGAAATCCCAGCTAGGAGCCAAAGATAGCTTACTTGTGATGTAATTGCTATTTGGGCTAGAAGACAGAGTCAGCTCTGGCTGCAGATCTGGCTCCTCCGTGTTGAACAGAAGTTTCAGACAGGCCTGAATCAGTGACTTAGGCTCCTAGGTAAGGTGAGTACTTTTGCAATTACCTTGTAGCTCCTCCTGTTCTGTCAGCTTACAGGCTTGCGTCTTGCCAGTACCCAGAGTCCTTCAAATCAAAAAAAAWTTTTTTTTTCATCTTTTATCAAAATTTATAGTTGACAATTCTGCCAGGAGCCAGAGTTGTTTACACTGACCCCTTCCACTGCAGTTCTCTTCCTCAGCATTGGCTCATGACACCAAAGCTCACATTAAAGCGTGGCAACTTCATTTGTTGAAATATCTGACTCTGTCTTGCTGTTGACAGTTCTCCCTCTCAGCACAGTTTTCCCTCTTGGAGAAAATTCTGGGCTTTTTTTGATGAGAATTTTGCCTTTTCCTTCTGTCAGGCCAAGATTTTCTCTGTTGTCTTCAGATACCTTCGTCAAGTTTGCTCCATCTTTTATCATCTCTGCCGATTCTGAAACTTGCTTTCTATGCTCCCTGAATRCTCTGTTTCTATTTCTCAAATACCCTTCCCCTTAAATCCTGTACTGTGGCTGAAAGTCTTTTCGAGAAGCCTGGGCAAATTTTGTCTGGAGAACCTTAAAATAATACATGCAAACTTCTGCAATCTGGTATACCACAAGGCAAAAGAGGAAATTGTACTCAGATCTTCTGTACCATTAGAATTGACATAGAGACTAATCCTTCAGACATAGGTGGAATCTGAGCTGGCCCTTCCACCACTCTAAGTTTTGAATGCATAATTATATTTCTTTTGGGAGAACATGGATAGATTTTGTATGACACAATTATCCTCTCCCTTGTCCAGCCATCGTGAACAATAAGGCCAACTTTCTTGATATGTCTTTGGAAATGTGCACACAAATCCCATTAACAAATTAAATGCTGCAAGGAAAATCTTCTTGATGCCTTGCTCCAATTGTTGAAGGGCCAAGATGGGTCAGATTTCAAACTTTAAAAAGAAAAGAAAATGACTAAGCTGAGGATCTCTGTTTTAGAAAGAAACTTTTCCTTGGTGGTGCTTCAGAAGCATGTGAGAGTGTTGATTTGTCTGGTGTATCTGGATTATTCAATTAGGTCTTTTTTAGATGTGGATTATTCATTTATTTCTTACYGAGGTACTTTTTCAAATCCTCTGTAGTCAGATCACTTTGTATGGGTATGGTATTAATATGTTATTGTTAAAATAGTGCACAAAATGTTACCTATTTTTCCCCCTTTTCTGTAGTGCTATTGTGGAATTTTGTAGAATTAGCAAATGTGAAGCCACATCCTGCCGCCTCCCATAATACGAGGGCGTAGATTTTGGAGATACTTGCCTAAAATGGCAGCAATGCTACTAGATTCCACCAAAATCAGTTTCTGGATGAGTTCCCTGGGCTTCATGAACCTAATTCTTGTGAAAAGTCAATGGATTGTAGAACATCACTCCTGGAACAGGGGTGCATCATTTAAATGTACTGACAACATCTGCTACTCAGCACCAGTTTAGGTGTGTAACTTTAAAGCTCAGTATCCCACACTGACAGTTGGAAAGAGGGAAACCCCTGAAGCATGGGTCTGTTACATGGTAYGGGAGATCTTATCTTAGTTAAGAACCTTCCCTCCCTACCACCCTGCAAGCTGCTACAGGGGAGTCTAAATGCATGGRTATGAAGTTCACGGGCAAAATTTGTCCAGGAGAATGTAATTTCAATCCCATTTGGACACAACACAGGAACYGATCACTGTTGTTATCATAAACACACAAAAACTGTGCCATAGCTGACATGGCAACAAATTTAAATGCATTCAGTGTATTGAGTAATTCATCGTCCTTGTTCATTGAGCTTGTTCACTTATGCACAAAATCCAGTCTCTTACTCATGTGTCTGAGTGGACATCATCCTTCATGTGTATTGGTAAGATTCTGTGATACCAGTTTTGAATTGATTAAACAAAGTCCAAGAGTCAGAGTACTCTGCAGACTGTATATGTAGATGGTACAGGCTAATGAAGTCGATGCTCATGCAGAAAGGGGAAATTTGCAGCCTTATTAACAGTTACGAAAGGAGAGGGAGAAAAAGCTAAACTGGTTGTGTGGTTGTCTTCTTCCCACCAGAAAATGCATTCCTCCTTATGTCTTGTCAGCCATGAAAAAAAAGCAGGACCAAAAGCTCTGTTAGAAATTAACTACTTAGGAGGTGCCTCAGCCTTGTCATTTCCAGTGAATGGGTGAAAAAAATTCCATCTAAATTGGAAATGACCTGAATGGAAAGAAAATGTTGCCAAACTGTTAGCAAATTTTTCCTGCTCAGCCTCGGTTGTCCKGTAGTTCTCCTTGCGCTTAACTTATCTCCTCCTGCACTCACAAGACAACTCTCCCGTGGATTAGCTGAAGCTCATCTAGTCATTTACTTTTTATTTAGAATTTTTGTGAATTTATGTACAATTTTGTAAGTTAATGTAAAAGTAAACAATTCTTGTGCAGAGAATAAATACTGAAAAGCAGTACTATTTCCAAGTAAAAATCATTCTGTTGTGGATACATGACCTATAAAACTTATAGGAAGACATAAGAGAAATGTGGGATCTTTTGCTTTGGGGTGAATTTTTGAGATCATACTATGAAACAACCTATTGTATACATCTTGCACTGAAAACAAAAGGTAGAACTTCATTGAAATAATCATAAAACTATTTTTCCTATACTAACTACAGCTGTGGGGCATGTTTCTATGGAAACAGTTTTCCTTATGTGCTTCTCTATAGCTAAAGGTCTCAAATGGACCTTCTGTCTACTCATTGCCTGTATAAACTGCAGATTCTGTACAATAATCTCTAACACAGATCAGCTGAATCTCCTGATAGGTGTCAGAAAACATTATCAGGAGGCAAACACCAGTTATTGCAGGTTCCCATAAATTTATAGATAATCAGGTCCTTAGTGGCAAGTTGGCATCTTAAGTGTAAGGACTGTATTGAGGAGTTTTGATTAGAGGTCATTGTCCTATCMAAAACTGTAAAACACAATGATGAATTCTGTGCCTTCACCTTTGCTGCACAAAGATTTATGTTGCTTTGATTTGAATAATTTATGCTGCATACTGCATTCTACATGCCAGGCACTAAAAACAATTTATTCTTTGTTGACATAAGTAAAACTCTCACAAAATTTCTGATTAAATGAACCATGCACCTTTAATATTTTTCTTATTGTAAACYATCATCATAATAAAAAGAAAGCATAGCTGATATTCATTCGGGGATACCTGACAGTACAAGCTAGTTGGTAGATAAAGGTATGTAGTTAGTGAAACAGCTGCTATTTAAACATACAATATAAATTGCCTACCCTTTTAGATACCCTCAAATTATGAAGCTAACAGTCCGCACTGTGCAAGCTGCCTTTATATTATTCATGCTTAGAGACACTTAAATGTAAAGGTATACAAATGCAGTAGTTTTTTTATATGTACTATGTACACACAGTACTCTGTGTATGAATAATGCAGTAGCTGTTGGTGGTATAAAGGCTGTGATACATACGTGAGTGAGTCTGATTCAGTTCCATAGAAGGCAATGGACACATTTACATTTGTTACAATAAATAAAAGGCTTTGTTTCCAAACTGTGAGATGTTATCATTGGAAGAACATGGACTATGCACATGATTACTAGGATAAAAATTGAGTTATAACTACACCTAATAAATTATTTGAAGATGACAGGCAATAACTGTTGACTCCTTGGTATCTCATAGGAGCGTAAAATTCATCTTATCCTACTGTAGAATTAAGCAAGACTCTAAGAGCCATTTAGGAGCTTTCTAGAGTCAGCAAAGAAGCATCTTCCAGAAGCAAGCCATCCATCTGGCATAATGTGAAATGAGATAAATGACAGAAATGAAACACTGTGACTGTCCCTGTAGGGGTGCTAACCTCTTTAGGGAGTATAGGAGAGAGAGTCCACATCACCAGCTTCAACTGGACACCTAACATTTAGATGACTAAACTTAGATGACATGAATACAGCTCTAGTTCTCATGACCCAATGCTTTCAATTATRTGTTTAAAAATGTGAATCATTTATGTATTTACTTTAAGAGCAACTTCACTTTTCATCAGTTGTGCTGTCGGTTTACTCTTAGCACTTCACTCAGTTCAGGCAAAATAAATAGACGAGTCTGTTTGATATTTTATGTAATGATTTCCTCTTTCTAGTAACAGTCAGTGAAGCTTGGACATTAATGGGAGGCTTTTACAGTCAGGACAAATGATGACACTGAAACACTTTGATTCTCTGTTTAGTTTGTTATTATTTTTCTACCCTTACATAGCTTGTATGTTATATATAATACAGAGCTAATAATTCTACATTGTATTTGAGTAAATGTGCTTAGTTAACCTGACTGGATGTGCACGCTGAACTCAGGTAATGAGTAGCAGAAGGAAGTAAGCAAGGAAAAACACACTGGGTGCTCAGACTCAGCTCATGTCACATTCTGGAGATATTTGGTCATTAAAGACAACATCCTGGTTTAATATTATAGGGAAATGATGTGTGCGGTCCATGGGCACAGTCCTTGTTGCTGTCACTGAGTGTTGTTAGCCATGGGGTTGCAAAGAAAATTCCACAATATGAAAATGGCTACATATTTCATGAACTCATCACTCTTTTGACCATTTATACCAGAGCGGAAAGTGTCCAGAATAATTGAGGCTTCCTTTAAGCATTTGGGGATCAACCTACAGCATCCTAAAGGAACCCGCATGTGGAGTAATTCCATTTATCCCATGGAATTCTATTTTCACCTGAAGACACAAAAGAGGAATTTCAGTCGTTTATTTGTCACACTGCTCTTACATAAATTTAACTCCATTGCTTTTGCTATTGTTTGAATAGCTAGGACTTTTATTTCTCCCAGATGAACAATTTCAAATGTATGGAGCCCTGAAATCTTTATAAAAGCACATTCAGCACAGGGAAATGCTGCAGTGTAAATAACAGGCAGGAGATCTGAATGACATGGGACCAAGTAAGAGGACAGTTGTGGAGAAAAGGGAAGATGAATAGAGCTTAGTTTTTAGTCAGGAGGACTGGTGAGATTTAAATAAATAGACAAATTTTAAAAAATCCATATTGCCCTCTCAGTTTCTGCTTTTGAATCACTAGCAGACACTTCTCAAACAGTTAACGAAGCTTTACACCAACCATCTGAGAATATCTCAGCCCATGGAAACATATCAGAACCAAATTGCAGGTACTGATATTTTAAATATCTCTATTTTTTTTTTAATTGGGAATTACATGATGAGAATTACATGATGAGATACAAGTACAAAAGGATTACAGTCATTAAAAATATAAGTACTTATTTCATTTTCAGGTCTCATTTGTTTCACTTTCAGGCTCAGTTGTTCAATATGCTTATCTTCAGACAGCTTCCAGTAACTTGGCAAAAGCACATATGGCCTAATACTAAATACTAACTACTAAAACATTTACTATCCTGCATTTTGAGCAATTTGTTTTTCTTTTTCTGTTAACATATCTTTATATAACCAAGTATACAAAGCTGTAGCTAAGCCCCACACACCTGCTTGAGCTTACTTCTCTTCTCCCAACAGTCAAAACAAATCTGTGTTAGGGTTAAACACGAAGAAAATGAATAAGCAAAGAAAATTTCATTGAAGAGAAGGCACGCTATTCCCTTGTCTCCCTGAGTAGAGCATTGGGAGCCAGAAACACCTCTGGTCTGTGTCCTTCTTTGTCCCTGATGTAGGCCARTTTTGCAAGAAAAAGCCTCCAAATCTGAATGCCTGCATCTGCAGGTTGAAGATACTGCATGCTCAATTTCTGCCCCAGAAAGCCTGTTTGCCTGAACCCACAATCGAAGATCTGAGATTTGCTCAGGTGTTGAGTCTCTTCTGGTTCCCATTGCCTCTAACATTGATATTTTACTTGCCAGTTAGAGTTCTGTATTTTTCACTCCAGTGAAGAACTGCTTTGCTGAAGTGGCTTGCTTTTATCATTTGTAAATGCTCCTTTCCACTATGGCTTTAACACACTCCATGTCAGCATACATTTAAGCTATCAACACCTGTATCTCAACTCACCCTTTGAATTATGTAAGAGTTGTACGGGCTGCCTATCGTAATGTCATCTTCATTAATCAGCCTTTTAATTTTAATAAGAGAAATGCCAGCTTTGGATTTGGCTTTATAGGTAAATCTATCCTAACTGTAATGTTTATAGAAGAAAACTTCAAACAAACATGCAAATGCTAGACATGACACAATCTTATTTATATTTTTCTTAAGAATTGCATTGTACTTTGCGAACACAGTCAGCTCTCTCCCTTCTCTTTTCAGTGATATGCAGTTTTTATGGTGTTGCTTTCACTGTAGCTGTTTGCTTCTGTACTTCATTCAGCACTTTCTGTGGGATGGAGGACTCTGAATAAACCTCCCTTTAAAAGCTCTGTTGCAAATTTTGGTCTACCCCTTGCCATTAATTAATGTTCTAAACCATTGCAACATTGTAGCAAGAATGTAGCAGAGCTCAGTGTGAGCCCTTACACGGAAGGAAGGTGATTTTATTTAAAAAACTGAACTGGTTTCCATCTCCCACACTCTCCTACCTGCACTCTCCTAGACACCAAATCGCATACCAATGAGGGCTGCTGGGACTCTCTGTGGTGGCTGGGAGGACAGGAGACGTGGCCTTGCGCTTCATCGTTACATCTCCTGGGTTTAAGATTGATGATCACAGACTGACTTTGGATGTAGCTCCTCTAAGGAGATGGTAAGGATTACGGTCTTTCCTCTCTTCCTTCTACCACACCTCTGAGATCGTGAGGATTTATTCTCTCTCCTTGTCTCTTTATCTGGGCATCTTGCAGCTCCAATTCCATTCTGGGTATAGATACTCCCTTGTTTTAGGCTCTCCCTTGTTTTCTAGATCTGGGTGTCCTAAGAAGCTGCRTGTAGACGTGGCATGATGTTGTTGACCTAGTAATCTAGGCACCAAAAAATGTAACTTTCTGCCTTTTCTCCTGTCTGATGCTTCTGCACCCAACCATTCCCCTTCACTCTCTGTTAAGACTGAGCTTAACATTCCTCTACAGATTTCTACATGTTCACCATGTTGTCTATACAACTGTAGGTGACCTTGCTGATCCAGGAGGGATTTTTACAGTTCTTTGGAGTTTTGTTCCTTCTTTGATCTTTTTAGTTGAGCTCTGAGCTTTGGATCACCTTGACAGAAATTTCTGCTCAATTGTAGTGGAAGCAATTAATTATCTGAACCTCAGCGAATCTACTGCAGTTCATCAACTTGCTTCTTTGCACCCATTCTTGCTGCTTAAGGCTTTTGGATGTGAGGTTGCAGGTTTATTTTCRCTTGTTTCCACTCAGACTGCATATCCTGATCGTCTCTCCCTCCCTCTGCACAAAGGAAGATCTGAATATAAGCATTTGGCATCAGGGGAAGAGCTCTCAGCTAGGTGTTTGGCCTAGAGGATCTGCTTGTAGTGTGCTTTATTTACTCTTCTCTGCAGTCCCACAACCTCGATCCTAGCAAAGGAAGAGCAACTATTAGTGCAACAGTCACATCACCTTTAGTGTAGGTACAACATTGGCAAAGGATATGTAGAATGAATGTAATATTATTAAAAAGCTTGTAAGTCAGTTGTTCCCATGCCAGCTGGCATCTCTCCCCGGGGTTTAGTTTACACCTATTCTCATTTTCAAGGAGTTTAAAGTTGCACTGCACCTTGCTTTGAGGTAAGGAACCTTTCTCCTGACCTGCATCATCCATGTATTTTATGTTCTGGAAAACTTGTTAAGTTTCATACTATGCACTGCTACTGGATGTCTTCAGTTGTCTGGGCAYGAGACATCATTGCTCATTGAAGTCACTGAAAGCCAGGGCAAGTAAAGTTGTAGAGAGCACAATGCCTGAATGGACAAAGATATTCCTACAGTTTTCTAAGGGGTAACTGATCTGGTATTCTGTACCTCGGGCAGAAGCTCTGGGGAGCCATTACGTCTCTGYCTGCTGTCAGGGACAGGCAGAAGCTGTGCTAGCACAACGGGGGAGTTTATCCTGCCCATGGATGCATTAGCAAGTACTGCTGCTCAATAGGGGCCAGTCTCTGCATTTTGGGGGCTTTACCTCCAACTAGTCTGATTGAATGCCCACTACGGGCTGTGCATGCCATGCCAGCTCCGGGAGTACAGCCTCCCACAGTGTCTGGTTGTCACTGGATCCACTTCCTGAGGTAGGCACAGCATGGTGCCCAGCATGGGCCAGCACGCAGCTTGCTCTTCTTGGGGAGCGGAGAGGAGAAGGAGAGAGGGATTATCATGGGAGGGGTGGAAAAGGACTTTCTATATAGGTTATAGCAGACACCTAAYTTAGGCACTGAAGTTAGGAGGTTACTAGCTGCAGGCTCTCTGTGTAGGGGTGTTCTCTGTTATAAGGTGATTCAGAAAAAGCCTCTAACTTAGCTGCTGATTCACACTCTTGCAGAACATGTCCCTGGGTAAGGAAGTGAGACAGTGAGGCTAATCTCACAAACTGGGCACATAAGATTGGTGTTAAACTCAACCAGTGTGGATGCCTATCCAGGCTCCAAGCTTGTACTCCTAAAAGTAAAGGCTTAGAGTTCACATGTGAATTAATTAACCTGAAAATTAATCCCCAGGGTCAGTATTTTAAACTCATCTAGTGAGGCATGCAGGCAACTACTAAGTAACTCAAACATGGCAATGCACGTAAATTCATTTCCCACCGAGTGTCATGCAGCTCCAACACAAGTGTCTCACTTGGGGATGAAGTGTAACCTGCTACTCTGGGTTTAGGGGCAGTGGTGATATTGGTACTTTTGAAATCTTAGATATGGATTTCAGGTCTGCATGTGGATCAGAAGCATGATTAGTCATGAGTTATTATTTTGGGGATCTTGGATTCTAATTCAGGTTGGAAAGGATGTAAGTAGGTCACCTAATCCGGCTCTAAGCAAGGTCAGCTCTGCAACTGACCTGTCTGCATTTACAACTGTACATATCATGTAAATCTTCCTTTTGAAGAATGTAATGATGGAGATTTTATATGAATTTTCCTAGTGAATGTTGATTTTTTTCTCCCTTGCACAATATTCTAAGTATTAATACCTTAATTAAGATAGATGCAGACCAAGGAGTCTGTATAACTTATTATTTGTAAAAATATAATTTTAACAAACTGAGAATGTATTACTAAAATCAGATAAATAGTTTTGCTTGGAAAACAACTTTCAGAATTRTAAAAATCATTTTAGAAAGTCACCAGCTTGTTATTCCTCATGTTGAAAGTGGCTCCCAGTAGCAGATCTAGCTCTGATACTTTTTGTTCAACTTGGGAGTCATAAGAGCCAGATCAGGCTACCCGGTTTGCGTCACACATCTAACTTGGAGATAGAAAAAAATTGTGATTGTTTAGCCTTGTTATTGATCGATACTCTAATAGAAAAATAAAAACAGAGGAACACTAAGAAATATTATTCTATTGCGCTTGCCAAAAAGCTTTCTAAAATTGGAATTTAGGAATAGCAAATATACTAATACAATTTTTCTCCCAGTGGGCTTGTTTAATTTTAAAGATCACCTTATAAGTCACAGAAATTGAAAGCTTGCATAATTTGCATTTGACATTTCTTAGTCTATTACATGAAGATGATGCATCTGAATATGAAAGATCTTGAGGTATAGGAAGGTTGCCTGCTAATGCACAAATAGACCACAAAGAAAGTTTTCTTTTCTCTCATTCACATTATGAGTCTCTGAAGGACAGTATCATTTTATATCTCCTCCCTCAAGCAGCATGAAGTCTGTGTCCACAGAGCTTTAATATTTGCCATGGGAAAACAAAACAACAAACAGAAAAATAAGCTAGTTTGAAAAAAAATCTGAGAAAGTAAGGGACAAAAACACAACCATTTTTAGTGCTTGTAACTAGTAAGTTATTTTCAAAATTAATTGCATCTGTGTGCTTCTGGAAAAGCAATCATACGAGCTATTACATAAAAATTTAAATAAGGAAAATTATTCAGAGCATTCCAATATATTTTAYTTGTGTATTTGTGAAGGATAGAAATTATACAGTCTCAAACATTTATGTATGCGTTAAACTGTCTAAACTATGAATATAGTAGTCCTTGATACTTACGCGTTATGTGTCGTGCTACATAGGTGCCTAAAGAGAAGCAAGTTCAAGCTTAGCTGCTGCCTGCATGCTTCAGTGGCTGAGGTGTACACATACTCTGATTTTTCTGTGAGTAGAAGGAGGTAACCTCTAGTAGAAGAACAGCAGTAAACAGCTGGTGATGGTAACTTTTTAAGCTGTTCCAGCTAAGTCTGCCAGATTTAATTTGATCACCCCCCTCTTTTGCTGTAATGAAATAAAAAATTATAACTACTTAAACCTACCCTTTCAAATGTACTCTGTAATTTGAAGTGCCTCACCTTTCTTTGAGTTATGAAATATGTGAAACATGATTTTTTGAAGAGCATGGTACTTGACAGCTTAWAAGGATTGAACACTACAGGAATGGACAAAACACACCACAATTTATAATCTGGGCACACTGTCTCAAATTAGGCAGTTGGGAACTGAGACGTATGGAGTAACTGCCACTTTGAAAGTCTGGGCTCTGCTCTGCCCAGCCTGGAAAGTGGTTTGTGCATTGCCACCACGCAAGCAGGAGGTCTGCAGCCTGCTGAGCTTCGCTCGCAGAGCCGAGTCCCTCTCACTCCGCTGGGGTTGGGCCACAGGCAGGAGGGGCTGGGTGAGAAACTCCTGTGGGGTCTGGGGCCCGGACRTGGTCATACAGACCACACAGCGGAAAAGCTTTCTTGCGTCTTTACTGCAAGCCCAAAATGTGTCACCGGGGCTCCTATGACATGTGAAGATGGAAACGGATGTCTGCCTCACTGACCAGCTGCAAACGTCCCCTCTCGTTCTGCTGCGTCCAGTTAGCTCTTTGCAYGAGCCATCCCTTGAAAAATCATGGGAACCACTCATCTGCTCAGCRCTTCACTCTGCAGATGAGCACCTGAGTAACTTTTGGGATGGGACGTTTTGGCACTGCTCATAGTTCAGAGCAGTCTGGCAATCAGAAGAGATCAGATGGGTCAGCTTGCTGGACAGCAGTGGTTGTTAATTATTGATATCTTATTTATTTGTGATCTGGGAAGGCCTTGTTCAGTAGGGGGCTGTGAAGATGCTTTCCTGCATTTGGCTCTTGAGAACAAGACATGGTGAGCACTGAGGTCAAAGGTAAAAAAAAAAAAAAAAGAGAGAGAGAGAGAGAGAGATAATCTGTTAAACTTATTACTTGTGTCATGGAAAATGCCTATGGGTCCCAAGGAACATGGAAATGCCAAGTAGTAGACACAACAAATGTAGAAACAATCCCCTGTGCTTCATAGTCTGCATAGACAAGCCAAATAAATGAAGAGAAAGTAAAATGCTCCATTATGATTCCCATTTTGCAAGGGGGTAACTGAGGCAGAGGAAGATTAGAAAGAGACTTTCTCAATAGTACATGGGAAATCTGTAGCAAAGCCAGAAATCTCATTTATACCACAAACCCTCAATCTTTCAGGACTTTTGTGGGACAATCACAGAGCACTCTTTTGTATTCAAACTATTTTACTTCTGGTTTTCACTGTTTCTTTCTTTTCTTTTTCTTCTTTTTTCTTTTTTTTTTCCAGCACCAAGACTTTCGTGTTACTGCAGAACTGGCCTCCTGATTCTTCCTTCTTTACAGAAGCTCATATACATAACTATAAATTTTGCTTGATATCACACCTTAGATCAAAGTGTGTTGTCTTTCAAAGACAAACGGTGAAACTTCAGGCGGGTTAAACTGACCCTTTTGCTTTCCCGGTCTGACCCTCCTGAATACTTCATGGAGTCACAGGAAGGACAGTGATAGCTTGAAGAAAGGCCGCGAGGACCTCTGCTAATACTAACAAGTTTCACTCCCCATGAACACGGCAAGCATTCATTAGCACAAGTAGGAACCAAAAATATATAGGATGAAGAAAATCAGGCAGATTAAAGATGCGCTCAATTTTGCCTCCTCTAAAATGGATTCCCAGAGGAGTGTACTCAGTTTAACTAGTTTAAAAAGCTGTGGTGTCTAGAGGCGATGTGCTTAACTGTTCCCTTCCTCCATGCACTTTTAGCACCCAGCTTCTTGTCTTTTGCTATTTGCCAGAAGGGTTTATGCGGTTTTCCCTCCTGCAGTATGTTTCTCCGGGACCTCTGCCCCTCGCCGGTGGGCTTGCCTCCCCAAATGGCTGGCTAGCCGTCACCAACCTGCCGTGGCGCAGCTGCGGCAAGCTGCTTTCCAGGTTACTGAGTCTGGAAAGGCACTCAGGATCTCCGAAGCCTTTCATATCCCTCCAGTCGTTCTTTAATGCGGAAAGCAGTACCATACCACCGTCGTGATCAATGGACACTCTCCTTCACCGTGCTCTGAACAAGGGTTTCCTTGGAACCGCTCCGCAGCAGAGCAGCTAACCACTGAAAGCTGATAATCTTCTAATTAATAACATGGAGTTAGTGAATAACTCATGCTTTACAAATAAGTCAGCACATGGAGGTCTCAAGACCCCAGCGTATCCAAAGGAAGCCCGAGAGAAACTAATTGACATCTGTGGGGGCTACAAGGTCTGTTGGCTAGCCTTGCAGCTCTCTACAGCTGCTCGCACAGACCCAGAGGAACTCAGGGAAGGCTGTAGGCGGCCAATTTTTAAGCAAAACCAGAAATCTCGGCAGCATTGTGAATGGGTGAATATTTGCGCATGTGGACATGCAGCGAGTAGTGTAAATGCGAGTGGATCTGCAAGGAACACTTGGTGTGTTTTGCGTGCACTGCAGCCTAGGTTCTGCTTATTTAGCAGCATCTAGGACAGAATTTCTCTCTTCAARGAAAAACAATAACACTTCTCTCTGATGGTGATTCCTACCCCTCGACTGAAAGGAGCAGCATTTCTWTGCCCTTAATCCCTTTCCTTCCCACGGCTTTTCCTCCCTCAGCACTAAATGAGGATGCACRGCAAGAGAGGGACCTGCAAAAGTCAGTGCTGGGCCTTAATTTTCTTGGGGCTTATAACCAAGAGACCCAACTATTTCTGAAGGCCACCTCCTTACTGCCTTGCAGCTGAGCCCTAGTGAATGAACCCAGAGCAAACCACTAGTGGGGTGTTTCTTRCATAGAGATGAGGGAAAGCAGAAATGAGAAAAAAAGAAAATCAACAGGAAAAATAAGTCCCAACACACCTCCATTTCAGGAAGGAGAAGGAAAAATATCCCATATTGTTGCCACTGGTGCCAGCAGCCCCACTGATGCTGGCGGGTGGACCCATGCCTTCCCAGGTGTCCTGGGCCTGCGACCACCTTCCCAGCTTGTCCCTCTCTCCAGTGGGATTTCTTGGAGGCTGGCACCAGCGCAGGCCCTCTGCATCATGCAAGGCCTGAGGGCAATGGCTCACTTTGGCCCGGCAAAGGTTGTATGTAACTCGCAGTCACGAGCCCCTGCCTGCGGTGCTGTCCTCCTCGCAGCACAAACAGCGGTAGGGCAGCTGTAAATTGGTCCTTTCAAAAGCTGGGGACTCGTGCGGTCAGCGAAGGGAACCTTTGAAATGGCAGTAAAATGCATGGTAGAGTTTCAGTTTTCCCTGTGTTTCTAAGTCTGGTCAAGTCTAGTCTTCAAGCATTTCTAAATCCAATTCATCTACAGAAAGCCTGCATGCTTGCAGATAATTAGCTTGGAAGATCTCTTTGTTGCCTCAGTCTGGCTCTGTCTAATATGCTCTGGTAAGTCGGAGAATTTAGTTCACTTAGAATGGGGTCATGTTAAGAAACAAGCTTACAATCTTCAAATTGCCTCTGTCACTGGAGAAAACAAACCCCGCTCTTTCAAATGCTATTTACGGAGGAGCAGCACGAGCCCCCATCAGTGCAAGTAAAGAGACCCACTACGTKCGCTAGGTGATACCCCAGGCTGCATCCTGTCACATCTGCCAGCAGTTCCTAGTGAGAGTGAAGCACAAGCAAAATATATGAGAAAAACAGAAGGATAGGATATTCCAGCCTAATAAAATAGAGTAATGAAACACAAGGGAAATTATGAGTATGATGCCTGTATCAGAGAGAGATTTAGATATGAAAATCAAGGGCTGAGCATATTAAATGAAGTTTGTCATATCACTTATCCCATTGCCTTTCCTTTGCCAAAGCATGTCTTTTTGGCTGCCTCAGCTCTCCCTTTCTTGCGCGAGACATGGGTCTGCRTTACAGAAAGGACAGCCCAGCAGAGGCAAAACCAAAGTGTCTCCTCTGGGTAAACTTCCCTCCAGCTGGTGGGTTTGCTGATGCCACTCAGCTCCACGGGAAACTGGGGACGTTGGCAGGGAGGACAGCGAGGACAGCGGTGCTGTGGGRCTGGCAGCCCTGGCAGGCACTGCTGGCTGCCCCGAGGGGGTATGTCCCTGCCAAGGGGGCAGGAGAGTGAGGACACCTGGGGAATTAGGAGTGTTTCCATGCTGATGCTCCCCAGGCAGAAAGCCAGTAACCCCTTCCTCCCCGAAACCCTGAGGAGAAGCCTGGGGGGCTGGCAGGGGAGGGAGGGGAGGGCTAGCGTCTGCTTACGCTGCTCGGGTATCCTCCCTCCGCGTTATTCTCCACTGGCCCATTACAGTCTCATTTGAGAAGCGGCTTAAACGCACGTCGGACTCCTGTCGTATAACTTTGTTGCACCACTTCATTTGCTCCTACCTAGAGCTACTGTTCCCTGGCTTCCCACCTCTCCTAGTCTCACCTACAATAATCCCTATCATAAGCACCTTTGCATAACCCCCCCC
>NW_028186867.1:7285588-7286683 GCF_003343005.1 Rhea americana | reverse complement strand
AAATAACACGAGGGAAATCTTGCCTGCTGCCGGCGGCAGAATGTCCCCATTGTGGCCCTGTGCAGGCGCTGTATATAATCTTTCTCTGCCAATATATGTCTTCACAAGCTGCCCCCTCTCCCTCCCGAAAATAAAACRACTATTCTTTTCTGTTTTAAGTAGATTTCATGCAATAAAAAACATTTTATTGCTTCCAGTAATTGGTATTTAATTTGCAGGCCTTTACAACTTGCAAAGAACAGACTGCTTTAGCCAGAGAGCTGGTATGTGTGTGCACTTTGTGGATTTTATTCCACTGGCACTTGCTTAGTTGACTGGTGTAAAATGATACAATTATGGTTTTGCAATCAGAAAGGCTGCAGATAAAGACCCAGAGAGACGTTATAAGGTCCTGGGTCCAATTTGAAGCAGCAGGCAAGACAATATAATTTTAGGGGGCGCTGCCAGCCTCAGACATCAAAACTTGACTCCTGTTAAGTGTTTTCCATTTTACTGTGAAAATATCAAAGGCTGTTATTTAAACTGGGAGACTCTTAAAGCTCATTTTCTTCCCCTCTCCCCCTGCCCCCGCCCCGTTTTATTTTTTYAACTGCCCTGACAAATGCGAGGCGAGGTAACCTGTGAAACGCTAGCCCTGCTCGCCCCGGCCCTGCTCTGCGCGCAGGCACGCTGAAGCCCGCCGCAGCCTTTAACCCCTTTTGGATGAAATCTGGTGGCGGCCGCCTGCCCACACCTCACCGTGGGGTGGGGAGCGGGCCGGGCCGGGCCGGGCCGGGCCGGGCCCGGGTGGCAGCTTCTGCCCCTCGACGGCGGGTGCTGGGCGGCGACCTCAGCTCTGTGGGCTGCGAGGGGGGCCGAAGGAGCCCCCACGAAACCCTTCCGTGGGGGGCGGACGGGGGCTGGGGGCGCGGCAGCGACACCCTCCCTCCCCTCCCTACATGTGTCTGTGTGTCCCGGCCCTTCTCCCCCGTCGCCGGGCTCGGGGCAGCTTTCAGCAGCCCCCTCCCCAAACGGACGGGGACCGAGAGGAGGACACGGTGCCCCCCCTGCCTCCCCCGGCCACAAGCCGGCCTGGAGGCCGCCACTCGCCTCCGC
>NW_028186867.1:7278442-7285511 GCF_003343005.1 Rhea americana | reverse complement strand
CCGCGGGGGCGGCGTGTGCGCGCAGCCGTGCGAGTGCGCGTGCAAGCGCCTGTGCGCGCTGCGTGCGTGCGCTCGTCTGTGCACCCCCTTGCGCCCCCTCTACCGCGGTCAAGCCCGTGGGGATTTAGGGACCTATGGGCGGCCGAGGCGACAACAACCTTGCAAAGACCTTTTCAAAGCGCCCGTGTCGTTCAAAACTTGCTTTCACGCCGGGCGGGCACCGGGGTCGGTGGAGGCGGAGCGCGGGCCAGCCGCGGGGCCGACACGCGGCTCCCACGCAGCCCGCGCCTGCGTGTGCGTGTGCGCACGGCCGCCGACCGGCAGCCACCGTGCCTCCTGCCTCCCCGTGCGCGCACGGCTGTGGGCAACGAAATGTGCGGGCGGGTGTTCTCGRGTGGGGTCTACCAAAGGTATTCCTGTATAAAAAAACCACAGGTAAATCCACGGGCTTCTGCTTGTGATAAACTCGCAAATGAATTGTTCCTTCCCTCGCGTGCTAAGCCAGGATCTGACCTAAGTTTACTAAAACATTTCAACAATTTCACTCTGGTAAGGGAAGGGGGGGGAGAGATAGCTGTGTTCTTGACAGAATAAATAAATAAATACCTAAATAGTCTTCCGTAGGAAAAAAAGTTAATATACTCAATTATTTTCTGAAAAAAGATCATAACATCTGGAAATTGATATCAAATGGTGTACAATCCCTGAGAGACGATAAACTTCCACTGTATAATATTTCCACTAGAAATCTTAATAATCCCATAAATCTTCCCTGTGAATTGGGAAAATGTAACAGTTCATTGAAATACTCATTGGGAAATAATTGAAAAAAATGTAATAGTTCACTGAAATATTCGTGCGTTTTTTTCTTTCTTTGGTACTGTTGCTAACTCTGTGCATGTGTGTAAATATTCCTACTTCGTTTTAAAGACATACACAGAATATTCCCTTGAGCGCTGCATACCATAAAAGAAAAATATGCCCTTTTGACTTATTAATCATTATTACAGAGTTCAAAATTGCAGCGTCCCCAGCACATTACAGAACGAGGCAGACAATTCTCTCTGTGTGCATTTTGCGTCGCTAAATTAGTACAAACTTTACAGCTCAGAACTTTTTCTCCTCCTTTTCTGCCTTTTTTGTGCTAGACTCCAGCAGTTCTGCTCGAGTTATTCGGGCGACTGAAATCACTCGCCCATTATGCTCGCCCACTATATTGTAATTAATTACACGCAAAGGCTAATGCTCATTGCAGTTCACCACGTTAATGTTTTCTTGTACAGAAGTAAAAGTAGATGAGGATTTGAGCGCGTCTCGGCATCTTGTAATGAATATATGAGTAATTAATGTCGCTGGAAAGATGCAACCTTTTCAAAAAGAGCTGTAACAGAGAAGAGACTATGCGTGTGCGTGAGCTTGTGTGTTTGCATATGCCTCTGTACATGAGAGAGGAGAGCATCGGTGTGTTTTTGTATTAAATTAATTTATCCTTTTGGTTTTGTTTCTCGAAGTCGCAATAAAGACAAGTAAGCCCTTAGCATTTATGTCACACTCTATTAATTACTGTAGCTACTTCTGTCCGGAGCGCTTCGTAACATGTTCGTCAGGTATGATACCCGTACAGGACCCTCAGATTGGAAAGTAGGCTATTGTTAGTTTAAACTCTAGCCTTTCAAATGTTCCTTATTTTACTTTTCATCCAAAGTTGTTTTCCTCTCCTTTTAGAATGTTTTTCTAAAAATAAAACTCAACATAAATGTTTTAAGATTAGATTTGCGGGGAAGCAGTTTAATTTTCACCATATGTTGCCAGAGCGGATTGTAGATTAAAAAAAAATCTTTCAAAAAAAGAAAAAAAACTAATATAAAAATGTATTCCTCCCAATGCATTTCCCTCCTGTGGCCCTTTTTATGGCCCCCAAATAAATCTTTAAGGTTGCAAGGAGGAAAAAAAAAAAGCGCACTGATGACGGAAAAGCAAGTCCTGCCATGATAATGTTCTTTATTAATATTATAGATGTGTAGTGTCCTGGATGGATCAATCATATCCATTCACATTCAGGATTAAGAGAGCCTATTTTAATGAAAATCTATTAGTCTCTCATTTGAGACACGGATGTTGCTTAAATCAATAAACAACATAAAAGAGAATACGACGCAGGTTTCTAAATTTAAAAAAATCCCATCTATGAAATGTGTTAAGACGTCTGTAAAATCCTGAAACCCTCGATCGATACTTATAAATATTTAATGTTTTTTTTAACACAAATTGAAAACCATTAACACTGCATCCATTCTTATTATTAAAACAAATTGTCCTTGGAATTATGTGCTGTGGAAATGGAGCCAGATTGAAAGGGCATCCTCTGAAATATGTTTACTCGCTTTCATGTAAACCAATAAAAATCTGCAGGAGTCTGTAGCACGAGCAGAAAGGTTTGATGTACAATGTCCATGATTACAGTCTCTGAATTAATCGCGGAGCAGAGAGAGAGGAGGGGGGGAGAGAGAGAGGGATGGAGAGAGAGGGAGAACTCGGTCGTCTGCTCGAGAAAATCGTGCGCTTCAGGTCAGTGCTTATTAAAGCGGGGATTAAAACGGTATTTTTTCTGTTTGCCTATTTGCCCCATTTCGACCAAAATAAGCAGAAGCAGGAGGAAGGGGGGGGGGGGAGGAAATCAGTTTCACTCTACGTCATACCATGAGTCAATGTGCAAATGTAGATCCCTCTTATAAATATGAAATCCAACCCTTCGCCTTGGAAATGCTCACAGCTAATGAAATGCCTGAACTCATTCAGAATTATTTCTCTCGTTTAACTCGGAGAAAGCCCCTGACGGTCAAGAGGTCCCTTCGAAAGTGCAACAACAACAACAACAGYAACAGCAACGACACCGCCTTGCCATGGGGCTGGGCGATCGCTCCCCCGCGGCGCCTCGCCGCCGCTAGCACGGCGGTGGTTCCTGCTCCCGCCGCCGGCTCCCGGTGCCTGCGGACCGCGGGGCTCCTCGGCCGCTCGCACCGATCCGTCCCACGTGTGAAACGCCGCTGCCGAACGCGGCCGCGCAGCGCCGGGCGCGCGGTTCCGCGGGGGCGGCCGCGCGGCCCCGCACCGCCCCCCTTCCCCCCCATTCCCYCCCCCCCCCCGCCTCCCCACACCTCGGGGCAGCGGCTGGCGGCTCTCCCCAGCGGGCCGGGGGRCAGCGCGGGGTGCGGAGCCCCGCAGGGCCACCGTGGGGCGAAGGAGGGAGGGCAACCCCCCCCACACACACACCTCCATGCTTTGCCCCATCCGGGTTCCCCCCTCCCAGGGCAGCAGCTCGAGGTGCTGCGGGCCGGGGCCGCGAGGTGGGAGATTTGGGGGCGCGGTGCCCCGCAGGTGCCCCGGGGACCGTGCCACGAGGGATCCCCCGGCAGCCTCCGCCGAACAGACCCCATCAGGTCCTGCGGGGGGAAGCTGAGGGGGTCGGGGCTTGGGGGGCGAGCTGAGCCGGGGCAGAGGCGGCTCTCGGGGCGGGGGGCACTTCTTGCTTTTGCGGCGGGGTCCCGGGAGCTCCGTGCCTGTAGGGGAATGGGCTTTGGACGGCTGCTCCCTCCTTTACCCTCCTCCTTCCCGGCCTCCTCCCCACGACGTTATCGCGAGCAGCAATAATCACAATTCCCTTCTGAACATGCAGCCGGGCAAAGTTTGTGGCGGGGTCAGAAGAGCCCCCCACCTTTGCCCACGCCGGATCGCTCTTGCCCTCGGTGCCGCCAGGGCCGCGGGTTTGGAGGGCGGGAGGGGGCGCTCCCCGCTACCCCCCATCCCGTCCCACCGGGACAAGCCGGGCCCGGCCTGCCGGGACATCACTGGCAAACCTCCGCGCTGCCCGCAACGCGGCCCTGCGCGCCCGCGGGGCGGCCCACGCCCCTGCGCCCTCCGCCGCCTGCCCCGCCGAGAGTTGCGACCCGCACCACTTTTTTTTTTTTTTTTTTTTTGGCCTCCCCCCTCCTCGCTTTCCGGTGCTTTGTTGCGCTTTTTGCTTTCGGAGCCGGTCGGAGGCAAGTGCCCCCCATCCTCTGGGCTCTCGGCTGGTTGCGTCCCCGGTGCCGGCGGCGGCCGCGGAACCCCGTGGGGTTTGGGCGGCCCCGGGCCGGAGCTACGGCCGGGGGGCGGCGAGGCTCCGGGGGGACCGGCTTTCCCACGGGGCGCCTGCTCCGCCAGGATGGGGAGGGGGAGGGAGGGAGGAAGGGACTGAGGGAGCAGCCGGGATTTTTCCCCTCCGGCGGCTTCCGAGGGGTTGTTTAGGGGCTTAGATGCGCCCGTCTCGTCGGGGGCTGTAGCCCTAGGGGCCGCAGGAGGGAGCCGCGTGGGCACAGGGCAGCGGGCGTGGGGCAGCCCAGTGGGGCCGGGCGCGGGGGGAGCGGGGCCGGCGAAGGGCCAGGGGCTCCGCGGAGGGGGGGGGGAGTACAATGGAGGGAGGGGGCGCAAACTCTGATATCCCGGGGAAAGTGGCGTGAAGCATGTCAGCCCGGGCTTCGAAACTGGAAAGGGAAGAAGAGTTAGCAAATATTTATCCTTCATTTTCTGTTAAAAAAAAAGAAGGAAAAAAGAAGGAAAAAGAGATTAAAAAAATAAACATAAAAAGAAATTAAAAGAGAGAGGGGGGGAACGGGCGGGAACGGGGAAATCAGTCCTGATGGAGCTGGAGCTTTGGAAAAGTTTCCCTGAAGGGCGAGACGGCCGCGCCGGCGGGCGCCGGCGGCTCAGCGCCGCCGCAGCCGCGCACCGCGGAGCGCACCCACGGCCGAGCCCCTCCCGCAGCGCCCTCGGCCCCCCGCGGGGCGGTATGTGTGCGTGTCTGTGCGTGTGTGCGTGCGTGTGCGTGTGTTTGTGTCCTTTGCAACCTCGCCTAGCAGAAATGAGCGTGCATCACTCGCCGCGCATCAGCGCGGACTTACAGTTAACCATTAGCACTTAGACGCGTTAATATGCAGATCCATCATACAGGCATAATCAGCATATCTTGCCTGGATCTTTTTTTAGCCATACATTACTTCCACGTCTATCGTTTCCCTTTATTATTTATGTGGTGCCGTGTGATATACATTAGAGCCTCGGATTTGATTGGCGTTTGCGATGACAAGACCTGTTTGTTAAGTTGTAAGGCTTCCTCGGCTCCCTCACTTGTTAAATGAACTCTGGAGGAAGGATGCCACCGAGACACAACAATATAATAAATGTCAGGGATATCCGCAGTGCCGAGATCAAATAATCAATCCTTGTCCCCTAGATAATCATTTTAAAGTCACACAGGGGGAGATTGATTTTTTAAAGCTTTTTATTAATTGCTTCCTCGATTATTATTTTTTCCCCTCCTCCTGTGGAGGTGTTAACTCTGGTGCTGGGGGGCACCTTTGGTTTAATTAAATGTATTTTTCCTGTTTTAATGTTCTGCTAATTTTCGGAGCAGCCACACGCTCCCCTAGAAAAGAAACAATGGCCCCTTGCTCGTGCAAGAAGAGTCCTTGGGTTACAATTCAGAGCAGAGAGCGACGTGATTACCGGCTCTGATCATCTCAAACTCGAGGCGAGGAACTGCCACCATAATAAGGACATAAAAAAGCTAAACGAACAGAATACAAAATCCACCAAATGCCAAACCCTTTATGTTAAAGACCAAGGAAAGGAGATGGAAATAAATAGCTAGACAGTCAGTTTCACATTCGATCAAATTGTGCGGAGAGGTGCTAGAAATGCCACGGCTGTTATCTGGATAATAATTTCAGGCGGCTGTTCAAGCGCACAAAATAGTAATTATTCCAGAGGGTACCACAAAAATAACAGCAGCCTATAATGAACAAGGTGGGGAAATTAGCGACAGTCCTATCTTAAATCTGGCAGAATATGTTTCATTAAAAAAAAAAAAAAAAAAAAAAGGCAGGCGAATTAATACTCTATTTGTCGTGTACAAACTCTCGTGTTAGCAAATTACGCCTTCACTACATGCATCAGGATGGCTCTACAGCGAAAGAAACGTTTTAGATTTTAATTTTCCCGAACAATATTTTCAGACAACACAATAGCATTTAACAAGAAGACAGAACCTGCAAGTTTTACACGCATCTTGATTGCACCCCTACCTATATGTGGAAAAAAAATCAAAATCAAACAACCCCTCCAAATCCTCCGAACAAAACGACAAGGATCTCAGAAATATTTAACAGCTTGTTTAACTGTATATACTTTCCCCCCCTCCACGCACGCACCCACCCATACTCCAGAACAGGCAGCACTTTTAAAACAACATTTTTGCTTCGCTGATGATTTTGACCATTTAATTAAGCTAAATTAGCTAAATAGCAGATCAGGTAGAATTTGAAATGATTACAACAAATGCACATCTCCAGCTTTTTACTCGTTACCTTTTTATTGAACAATCATTTTCTTTTCCTCTTGGTAGCGGTACATTTAATTGCCGAATAGAGTTATTTGATTAGCTAGGTCCGTTTTTACTCACAGTGTTGCCACGCACAGGATGTCCTTACAATCAATTAAGTCTTCCATGACTTTCATTTCTGCAACCCATTTACAGAATGCAGATACCTATTTTTATGTTTTCTCTTTTTACCCCTCCCTTTTATGCTCTTCTCTGTCTCTCTCTTCCTCTCTCTCCCTCTTTTTTTTGCTTTTGCCCCTTTACCTCCCTAAATCAAGGTGCAAAGATGCCAAACAGTGATGAAATGAAAAGAAAGCCAATTGCTGGACTGAGGTGGGGGAGATAGCTGCTAGAAGTCCGCCTGCGACTATGGAGCAGTCAGTAATTGCTGGAGACAGGGAGAGCTGGGGGTTGGGCTGAGGTAGCCATGTATAAATAGTGTGATCTCAAATTGAAAGGCATAAATAACAGCAGGAGTGATCTAACCCTATACAGCCCATCTTCTACGTGCAAAAACAGCGTGCAGAGGACGGCCACATCTCCTACTGAAATCAAGTGGATCTCTGTGGATAAGAGCACCGGGCAGCCATGGAAGAACTTACAGCTTTTGTATCCAAATCTTTTGACCAGAAAAGCAAAGAGAGCAGCAGC
>NW_028186867.1:7270050-7278141 GCF_003343005.1 Rhea americana | reverse complement strand
CGGGGCGAGCGGGCTCCCCTCCCGCACCCTGCCTCCCTCTCGCCGCCGCCGCCGGAAAAGACGGACGCGCGTACGGGCAGATGTGTGCCTACGCCTGCGTCCCTGAAAAGCGAGTAGCAACTTCGGTCCTCCCCGCTGCGGCCCCCGCTGAAATCCGCAGTCGATCCGCTCCTTTAGGCGTTCGCCCGCACGGGGGAAGGGGGCAGCGCAGGACGTCAGACATTTTTGTGTGTCTATGTGTTTTGGTACGAGGAAACCTTGTCCGGGGAGTTTTAATGTCTCAGAAGACCTGTTCTTCCTGTTTCCGGGCCGTCAGGATGCGGCTTCTTCTTCTGGGAGAAAGCTGGATGTGGAAGGGGCTCTCTCTGGACATTTTTGCTGGCTCGGCCAGCCTCTCCAAGGCAGGGCCCGCGGCTGGCGAGCAGCGGGAGAGGAGCCCAGCTGTGGCGGGGCTCCCCGGGCCTGGGCAGACAGAGCATCCCTGGAGAGAGAGGCACCGTCCGGTCCTGTCCCCTAGTACCGCGGTCCGCTACCTGCCCTTCCCGCCTGGGGCAGGAGAGGACCGCCTCCACCCGGGCGGGAAGCGAGCGAGGGTTAAAACGCGATTCCTTTTCTTAGCAGAAGAAAATAAAATCATATTTTTCAAAAAAAAAGGGAAGGAAAAAAATCTCTAGCACTCACTCACGCGGAAGGAAGAGAATAAAAAGGGCGGGGGGATTAGAAAGTTGAGAAAGTGTCTCTAGGCAAGTTAGACAGGTGGACCTGCCTGGGGAGCTACTGGCTAGCTTTGGGTAATAAAAAACGGTTAATAGGTTGGAGAACAACAACCAGTCTTTCAGCTGTTTCCTACTGTTTGATCTCGTTTAATATAACGTTGGGTGAAAGGCACTTTAATTTACAGCCCAAACGCTTATTTATTATCCTTGTCTCTTTCACCCTCTGCTCAAATAGAAGGACCGGGCGCAATCACACATTCGAGTACCCGTATTTCTGCCCGAGTCAGTTCCACTCAGCATTGCCGATTTTCCTTCTCAGTTCTCGAGACTGCAGATCGAGAGGGTTCAGTTTAGAGAAATTATCCAAGCAGGAATTGGCTTTTAAAAATGAAACCATGGCACTCCCCAGAAAAAAAATATTTTTTTAAAAAAGCAAGTGAAAGAAAAAAACCCTCTCTAGTACTCCCTCTTTTCCCTGTGTATCGAAATTCTGGCTTGTATGTTTAGCTAATCTAATCTATGGAGAGGGGTTGGGGGTGGGGATGGAAGGGAGGAGTTGGAAAGAACTGAGATGCTTGTGACAGTTTAAATTCATGCCAGGTTTCAGTCTAATTTCAAYTGATTCCAGCGTGTGATTTCAGTCCCACCGATACGCTAGTTAATATTTTATACCTATCATGGACACGCTGTAACCCCGTATCTCCGAAGAGAGACAGCTTTTGAACGCGGCTAATTTTCCCTAGGCATTTACTGGGTTAGTACCCTCGTCTTTTAATAGGGGGTTCCCCTTACAGGGGAAATGCGAACAAAATGCCATTAAAAACAACCGGCGAACACCCCCCTCCGGAGGCCGGACCCATCTCAAAGTTTTATGCAGTCAATCGCGAGCCCAGAGTCGTAACAGGGAGACCGGAAGAATAATTACGAACAGAGACAGTTTTAATTTCAGAAGTGAAAATGAACACTTCGACTTGGGTGTTTGTGCTACATCCCCGCTTGACTTCAGCACAGATACAGTTTAGGACATTTTATTACATTCAATTAACTGAAGATTTGCGTTGAGTCATTTGAATTTGGGAATGCCTCTAATTATATAGGATAATATGTATATGCATGCGTGCATATATATATGCACATATATATATATATAAATACAAACGTATTTGGTGACGGAAAAGTGAATCTAATTCCACTTCATCCCCAGATGTGGCTTCCCCTCCCCCTCCCCAGCCTCGCACTGCTTAGAAGGTGAAGCTGGACAAAGAAGACAGCCCGAAGCAGGCTCGTCCCGGGACTCCGCCGGTGTCCGCGCTAGCTGCGCACCCCGGAGGGGCACCCTGGGCAGGCAGGCGATCCCGGGGAACCGGTTCAGTCTCCACGGGCGGCCTCTGCCCCAGCGGCTCTCCTCTTTTCGTTAGCCGGATTTAAAACAGGGACGGTGCTTTAAGCCGCCTGGCATAAAAAAAAAAAAAAAAAAAAAGACCCTTCTGCATAGGCATTGACTAATTGACCAAAAAGGGCCACTGATTTTCCCTGCTGTCTCCCCAGTCCCGTTCCCCTGTGCCCGGTAAAAGCGTGCACAGGCGGCTGTCCCTGGCCGCAAGCCCGCCTCGAGCCCCGCTGGTCCCCGGGAGCGCTGAGGGGCCTGGAGGGTCTGGGGGGCACGGGGGCATCCCCGGCGCCTTGAGGCCGCTGCCCCCAGGAGCCCTGTCCGGGGGCTCTGCCCGCCGGCAGGTACCTCTGAGGAGGGCGGGCGTGATAAGGGGAGAATCGACTCGGTCTCAGGCTCATGGAAAGTTTCTTTTACGAGGCAAAAATTTTCGCTGTGGCTTCACAATGACACCAGTGGGGAGCTTCTTATATAACCATATTTACTTCGAAAGAAAGCAGGAACACAGAAACCCCCTTCCCCCGCCTCTCCCCGCCGCCTCGAGGCATCGGGGGCCCGACGGTTTTTCCGCCAGCGCCTTTCTCGGGCCGCCCGTGCCAGCCGGCGGCGCAGCTCCCCTCTCTTCCTGCAAGTCAAATAAAAGGCAGTCTGCGTTGCCCCATGGGGGGCACGGCTCCCTCCCGCGCCCCGGCGCAGGTCCCTCTCCCGGTGCGGGGCTGCAGCGGGGCCCAGGCCGGCCCGGGACCCCCCCTCCGGCCCTGGAGGTTGTGCCGAGTTTGGGGAAGAAGAGAGGGGAGGGGGGAGACACGAGGCTGCTGGAGAGACCAACTTCGGTGAGGTGCTAAGGGGAGGCTCTGTGTCGTTTTCCCCTTTCCCCCTCCCTGGCAGGGATCTACGAGTGCAAAGAGAAGCGGGAAGATGTGAAGTCAGAAGATGAAGATGGACAGACCAAGCTCAAACAAAGGAGAAGCAGAACCAATTTCACACTAGAGCAGCTGAATGAGCTGGAAAGACTTTTTGATGAGACTCACTATCCGGATGCCTTCATGAGGGAGGAACTAAGCCAGAGGCTGGGACTGTCTGAAGCTAGGGTTCAGGTAAGAGAAAGACTCTGTTCCTGGAAACGTCCTCACCTCACTTCCTAACTGCCAGCGGATCCTAGCACAGTGCCCTGTTTCATTCAAAGCAGGGAGGTGAAGGCAGAAACGACACATGTCTTGGGAAAGCTGTTTGCAATGGCTGTGTACCTGTCCTGCTAAATAATAATTCTGCTCTGAGAATATCTGCCCGTTCTTTCCATTTCTTAGGACTTCTTTTTTCCTTTCCCTTTTTAAAAAATTCTTTCTGGTGACAAGTCTCAATAACTGAGTGATTTGCCTTTTTTTTTAAGCTATCATTTTTTTTTGCAAACATGTCAGTAAATAACTGCCGCCTTAATCCTCAACTCCTCTTCCCCACACCCCTTTTTGTAGGGACTTCATATATATTAAAAAAAAAAAAACTAGAAAACAATTGCCATGAATAAGGCTAGACAGTTTGGGTGCTCAGGGACAGGATTAGCCGGAGCCAGGAGAAAGGTTCTCCCTCTGATTCACGCAGCAAGCGTATGAATGCATGGTACCCCATCTGGTGGAGTCTCTCCCCTTCCCTCCCTTCCCGCTTCAAATACAGCTAAAGGCCAATTAGCCTTCTAAACCTGCAGAGTATGTACCGATTGCTCTGTTTCTGGGGCCATCAGAGGTGCCTGTGGTAGGGGCTCCGCATTGATTATTTTAAAATTCGATTTTCGTTTTAACCCGGGGAAAGCCACCCCCCCCCAAAAAAAAAGAAAGAAACCCTTAAGCTAACTAGGGAATCTATCCTCAAAACAGATGTCACGCAAAAAAMTAGAATGGATTAATAAGATCAACCTGTGGCTCTCTGAGTAGGCCTACAGAGCAAGGGAAAAGTAAAGCCCTATTATGTTGTAACTCTGTGCTTGGCCTAGCAGATCCAAAACAAAACAAAACCAAGGAGAAAAAGTCACCAACTCAACCCCTACAAACAAACAAAACGCCTTCACCTCCTGGAGCTAATAGATGCCCATGCATATGCATATACAGCTCCATGGATGTGTGTGTGTGTGTGCAAACACAGCTACGCGTGTCTGCATAGACATATATGAATGTCTCCGTGCGTACACACAGCTTTAGGATACAGCAGAAATACACTCGCAAGCTTGAGCAGGCAGAGGGGCTCGCGTTGCTCCCCCCCTTAAATACGATCAACTTTGCAAAGCAAATAGGAAGGATCCTGCTCCTCCCGGATCCGCTCAGCACGCGTCTGGCTGAGTAAGCGGCTATCTCGCTTTAAACAGCTGTCTCCTGGAGGCATTTTTCGAAATAAATAGTGTAGCTAGGTTGTTTTCTTTCTTGTTTTGTTTTTAAAGCCTCTTTTCTCCCCCCAGCTCCAACCTCTTTCTGTATAAACCATCCTAGGTAAGGGATTGTGYTGGGTATATGCCTTAGAAAGGGAGGCTTGCCGGGAATATTGCAGGGGTTCAGAGTGCTGCTGGCCTACATTCTCCCGGAAGATTGATCTAACCACACCATATAAATTAATGAAAAGATTAAACTTTCGCTGAAGGGGACATCAACTCTTATGTCATCTTCCCCGATCTTCTTACTTGGGCTCTGTAATATCTTTCCAAGGCCTTGATGTACTGTTTCTATAAAAATAAATTACTTGTAATTGAATTCTGTACTCTTTCTTTCAAGTACTTTATTACTGAGCAGCACCTTAACAGGATGTTCATAGTTACAGGAAAATTGGTGCTTCAAGTGCTTACAGATCTTAAAATAGGACACCAAAAAGAAAAAAAAAAAATGTGATATTGATTCAGGTGGGCATAATGAGAGAGACTCTCTCTATTTTTTAAAAATGTTAATCATCTTACAAAAGAGGTTTGCATGAGTTAAAATAACGCGGAAAATAAAATAAATATCAAGAGGGAAAAGAGGAGACATGGATAATTAATTAGGAATAAACAGAGAACTTGACATCCGTCAAGGTGGAAATGGAAAAAGGAGAGGGAGGAAAGGGAAAGATTTTTTTTAATACATTCAGAATTGCTTTCTAATTCCTATCTGAACTGYTCGTCCCTTGCTGTTAAAGGATATAGTTTCAATTTAGTGTAGAATTTGCTGTAAATAAATTGAAGCTCCTATGGTAGCTAGTCCTTATTAACCTTTTATTTTTAGTGTTGTACTGGAAACTCATATCACCCAGCTGTCAGGGTTATAATTGAAAGTTATGAGACCATAGTGAGGAGCAGGCAGTAATTCAATTACAACAAATATCTTTGGGTTTATGGTGCAGGGCTAAATTAAATGTCATTATTCACTGTCTCTAATGGAAATCAAAAGGAAATCAGATTAGAGCATTTGTGAAAGAAATCACTGAGTGATCCTTAATGAAGAAATAACTGTCTAAAACAGTGTACTGTGCTTTACTTAGCATATTCATGACTAATTGGAATTGATCGTGAATCACACCAAGCCTGATTTATTATCGCTTAACGCAGTGGCTAATTCATCACTTTTATTCCTCATAACCTTATTTTTTCATAGCTAAAGGGAAAGGGCACTTCGTTTCCCAGATTTAAATACAATTTCTATTTGAAAGATGTTCTGATTTGCAAGAGAAGTTGTTTAAACGCTGCTTAAATTCCTCCTGACAATTTATACTCCTTTGGAGAGGGAAAGGGAGAGAGAGGGAAAGAAAGCACATAAGGAGATTTCCTGCAAGGATTTACAACTGTAAAAAAATATTTTATCGTCGCTACAGCACTATGATATTTTGCACACTTATATAAACAAAACCTAACGCCCTCATCGAAAAAAAAGGGAGACCTTTCACGTTCTCAATATTTGGTATTTTTTGCACGGTGGACAGACTTGTGTAGCCCTGTGTATTTCAGGAAGCGGCGGGAGAGCTAGCCGGCAGCGAGCTGGCCGCGGCTGCGGAGGCAGATGCTGGGTTAGCGCGGGCAGGCTGCGCCCCTGGCAAGCTGCGTGCGAGCGAGCGGGCGACCCGCACCGCACCGCACTGCACCGCATCCGCAGCTCCCTGCAGCTGCCCACCTGCTGCCTGCTCTGCCCTGGCCACCCCAGGCAGGAAGGATGGTGCTCTAAATCAGAGAAGGCCAATCCCTACTTAAGAAAATCACTGAGGTACCCGAGGTAATTAATGTCTTTGGAAGCCTTTCTTTGCACTAATTACTCCGTTGTAAATGACCATCATTAAGGCAATTGGAGAAAGCTTGAAGGGAAAATTTGATGTAGGAAGTGCAGTTAGTATTAATTAACCGTATGATCTCTTGGCAAGTTCAAGAACATCAAACKTTGAAGGTGTTTATTTAACTACAAGATTTTATCAGCAGTGGAAGTCAATGTTTGCCCACAATCGGTAGTTTTTCTGTAAGGATAAGAGTCGGCAAAACATTTCAGTCCGTGCCTCTGATGATCCTTTGAGGAGAGTGTCTAAACTGAGCTCCGAAGTAATGAGTATGTGAAATGCCCCTCGAAAAGAAGTAGGGGTGATACAGTGACAACTGGAAGTTGTGCGTTTGACTTCGAATGACTGGAATTAGAGCAGGATTATTGGATTACTGGCATTTCTCTGGCGGGGCATAAGTGCTTCTTAAAATCCCAATTTGGATAAATGTTACTCTTGTCTGAAAAACAGAGTTTTCAGAAGTCAGCACGAATGTTTTTTTTTTTTAATTTTATTGTTATTATTATTTTTTGGTCTAACGCTTGGGGAAGAGCAGCGAATGATTCACCCCCTTTGTTCAAGTTCTGTTTCGGATCTTCTCCGAGCTCTTCAGCATTTCCAGGCTCAGCTCGGGAGAAGAAGCAGACAATCCCATCGCTTATGAWCTAAGACCTTGGAGTCTGATCCCACGTTGACTGTTCCTGAACTGTTCGAGGTGTGAATGGAAAGAAAGCGAGGGTCCGACCTAGGCTGCGCGTGGGTTTATTTCAGTGTTAGCCAGAGCGGCCCCTCGCTTCAGATGGGTGGCACAAGGACAGCTAGTGCGTGYCCCAGCTCCTGCCAGCTTGAGAGACACAGGGGGCCTCGGAGGTTTGGAGCCAACCGGCAGGCTCCCGGTCTCCCAGGCTGCAAAGGGACGTGTGATCTCCCCCACAAAGTCCCCCCCATAGCTCCCCTCCTCCCATCCCAGCAGCACACAGAGGGGGTCACTCCGCCTGGGGCTGAGATCTCACCCTCGGCTTCACTCGGGAAGAGATCTCTGCAAAGCTGTGTTGAGCCTCCCGGCCTGGCCTCTCCCCTCCATCCCGTCCCCCGAGCTAACCCGCTTCCTTAGCAGCTGCCCGATCTACCTCCACCTTTCTTTCTTTTCTTTTTTCTTTTTTTTCTTTTTCTTTTTTTTTTTTTTTTTTTTTTTTTTTTTTTTTTTTTTTTTTTTTTGCAGGTCTGGTTCCAGAACAGGAGAGCAAAGTGCCGAAAGCAGGAAAATCAGATGCACAAAGGTGGGTAAGGAGTGCGGGCCGGGCGGGATGGCGGACACAGAGCCCCGCGGCGCCGGGCCGCCCTCGCCGCTCACCGGCCTTGTCTCTCACCGCAGGTGTGATCCTGGGAACCGCCAGCCATTTAGACGCCTGCAGAGTGGCTCCGTATGTGAATATGGGAGCCCTGAGGATGCCTTTCCAACAGGTATTAGCTCCGTTTTTATTTTCCTTTCCCCCCAGCAAGCTGCGATCCCCTTGCGTTTGCACGGGAGGAAGCTGGACACATTTACAAGTGCCATTTATATAGAAGTTGGCACGTATTAAAAACAGGCTGTAAAACTTCGTGAAGGAGCCTCGGCCCGGCTGCTGGGAGCTCGGCGGCCTACGGCCCGCGGAGGGGGCCGAGCCCACCGCGCTGCCGCGGCCGGGGGGTCCCGCGACCCCGGGAGGCGCCGCCGGGGCGGAGGGTCCT
>NW_028186867.1:7268344-7269975 GCF_003343005.1 Rhea americana | reverse complement strand
CAGTGGGGAGCCGCGGGACGGGGGCGCCTTCGCCTCCCTCCGCCGGCGCCGCGGCCGAGCAGGGCCCCGTCCTGGCGCCGCACGCCGCTGCGGCAGGGCCGGGAGAGCTTCCCACGTGGTCGGGGAGACGATGAGGGGGGAAAGTACGTGGCTTTGCCCTGCGTTCCCCCCCCCTTCTTGAGCAGCCCTTCGAGGCCTGGCCTTTCCCCGCAGAAATCACCCCTAGGAGCGGGGGRCATTTCTCCCCGGAGCAGCTGGAGCGCGGCAATGCTGTGCAGGGGAAGCGGCCAGCCACACACACGGCACAGACCGACCACATGCTCTCCCGAGCCCGCGGAGCCACGGCTGTCCCCGCGGCAGCACGCAGCCCCTCAGTGGGGAGTCGCGAGTGGGAAGCTAGGACAAGGGCAGAGGAATTCAGGCCCGCTTCCATCCACCCCCTCGCTTGTCACTTCCTTTTTTTTTGCTCAATTAATCGGGGAATCGATTTCCCCAGCCCAAAGTGACCCTCTGCCATGCTCTCCTTTCCAGAGACACGTGGAGCTGACAGATTAATTGTATTGATTTTTAAAAGACATATTTGGACCAAAATAATTAAATACATAAATAAACTCTCCCCATACCCCTCCCCAAACCTACCCGGAGCTGAAATCTCTCAGTCAACCCAAGGTGTTTGTATAGGTCTAGAAAGCTCCAAAGCAAACATCAACCTGGTATATAAGGGTCCCGTGGTCAAAGAGTTTTTAGCAAGGTATAAACAAACATCCCTGGAAAAAAAAAAACTATTTAGCACTTGTTGGCGCCCGCGCATTGGGCAGCATTTTTTTTTTTTTTTTTTTTTTTTTTTTTTTTTAATACGAGAAGGATTAAGTATGTCTCTGTGTCTCTGGTTTAAGTGCGGAGCGGAGATTTACTGCGCCCCCGGCAGTGAGCGCCGGCTGCGCGCGAGGGGTTACACGCGGGGGGCTGCACTAACAAGCTCCCCTTTCAGCCGCCCAGCGCCGAGCCCCTTCTCGCACCCGCTCGCCTCCGCTGCCGGGGGAAGGCGGCGGCGGCGCCCCGGGCTGGGGGGAGGCGCCGCCTGAGGCGAGCGCCGGGGCGGAGGGAGCCGGGCCGCGGCTGCAGCGGTGGGGGTGGAGGGAGCCTGGCCGCCCTGACGCCGTGTCTCTGCCGCCCGCCGCGCAGGTCCAGGCGCAGCTGCAGCTGGAGGGCGTCGCCCACGCGCACCCGCACCTGCACCCGCACCTGGCGGCCCACGCGCCCTACCTGATGTTCCCGCCGCCGCCCTTCGGGCTGCCCATCGCCTCCCTGGCGGAGTCCGCCTCCGCCGCCGCCGTGGTGGCCGCCGCCGCCAAGAGCAACAGCAAGAACTCCAGCATCGCCGACCTGCGGCTCAAGGCCAGGAAGCACGCCGAGGCCCTGGGGCTCTGACACGCTTCGGCCGCCCCCCGCCCGCGTGCCTGCGCCGCGCGTGGGCTGCGTGCGTGAGGCCCCCGCGGACTGTCGCGCGCTCTGCTCTGCCCTGTCTCCGCGCACCGCCTCCACGCCCCGGCTCCGGCGCCCCGGCCGCAGGGAGAGCAGCGGGGCGCTCCGCGCCGGCCGGTTTCCTTTCTCGTGTGTGTTTTTTTTTT
>NW_028186867.1:7205685-7268019 GCF_003343005.1 Rhea americana | reverse complement strand
AAAAAAAAAAAAAAAAAAAAAGGAACGGAAACAATCTCTAAATTATGTTAATCTGTGAACATTGGGACACTTTGGATTTTGACCCTGGCAAAAGTGATCGCTCCAGCATTACATCATCTGCTGCTGTCAGTTTTGCTACCTTGTGCATGTGTCTAACTAAACACATTTTGAAGATCAAAAATATATTAGAACAAAACTAAACGAAACAAATAATAATAATAAATAATAAATCCTTGGGGCTGGTCTCCATTAAAGATGACATTTCTTTGTTGCCAACAGTATTATTTCACTGCCATGAATCTCTTCCATCACTGAGGAGCTGCTGCTGCAGAACTGGTTTGAATTTAAATGTGGAATTTCAGATCTGAGGCAAGGCAGTTTTTTATTTTCTTTCCTTAAAAAAAAGCAGCAATAACAAAAAATGTGCGTCTCAAATGGCTATGTCTTTTGGAAAAAAAAGAGAAAGAGACTAGAATTTGTTAATCATTAGTGATAATTGGAAAGATGGGAACAATAAGAAATGCACCTGTTTTGCCAGAATCTTCTGAACTCAATGAGATGCATTGTGCCATAGAAACAGGTCAATTTTCTAATATTTTTTTTCCCAAATGTCTGGATCTTTGAATTGAAATCTTGCTGTTTTACAGGATATAGAAAGAATGATTTATACAACAAAGATGGACCTATGATTTTAAGGCATAATACTGATGCAGCATTAATTTTAGTGAAATGCAATTAAGTGCAGTAAAGTGCAATACTGTAAATATTATAGATTAAAAAAATAGCCGTACTTATTCTGTTAATAACTGATTCTGCAAGAACCATAACTTAAGTCCTTTATGCTTAGACTGGTGCATTGCGGTTCCTTGCCAAAATGATAGTCTGAGTTTTCTATGAATGGATAAAGTTATATGTATCACATATGGGAAAAGATAGATGCCATGATTTCTAGTCAAGTTAATGTGCCATATTTCTGGGAAGTAAGACTGAAAAGTCTGTATGACATTTTTTTTTGCAATCAAGTAAAGACAAAAAAGCAAAAAGCAACCCATGAAAGTGTTTTGTAGAGGTGGACAAGTTCAATTTTTGACCATTTTAATTGTTGCATCCTGTTTAGACAATTCTTAAGTTAATGCTTAAGCAAAATATCTGACATAAATTGGRAAGGATGGGGAGTAGGAAATCCTTTAAATTATACTGCCAAAGTGGCTGGGTTTACTGACCCCTCCTCCATTGCTAATTTTTATGCTATTCATTTCTAAACAGTTTATTATATCATTAATTTTTTGACGGGGAGGGGAGAGGAAAGGTACAAATATTGTTCATGTCTACTTCTAACAAGATAGCTGTCTGTTGCCTTTGTTATCAAGGCCTGCATTGATGAAAGGTTACTGTTTCAAAAGTACCAATATTAAGCCTGCTTTTTTATGTCTTTGTTTAGCAATCCATTACTAGTTTTGGCTTTTGCTGATATTTATCAATTCCAGATATTACTGCAGGACAAAAATTCATGCTGTAGATAAATTTTAGACACTTATCTTTTTTTTCCTCCTTCAAATTTTGATATTTTCTAGCAAGCAAAATTTCTGAAGTGTCAAAGATGTTCTGTTTCTTTTCTATTTATTGTGTGAGAAGTAGTTACATTTTGCATTTGCTAGAGCTGATAGGTGTTACCTGTCTTTTCTACCTCTGTGAAAGCCCAGTACCTTTTAAAACAAGGCCAAAATAGTAAGATAATATTACTTGTTTCTGGGAAATGTGGAGGAAAATCCCAAGCAAATAACGATTTCTTATTAAAACAAAACATTATCTAGAAGGCATAAATATTCACGATGACGTATGAATTTCTAACTAAAATAAGAAATATTCAGAGTGGTTTCAGCACTTTTAATGTACAAATAATATTACTATGAAGATACTTTATATAAGCAATCTGTTATACTGGATTCTCCTATTGTGGGAGAATTTGGTAACACAGTGCTGAACACTGAAGGTGGACGCTTTCAGTTCAGAAGGTGGAAGCTTTCATTTGGGTGGACTATTTGGTATCTGTGCCTATGATCTGSTTATAATCCTTTTATGCTCTCTTTTGAGCACTTGAGAGAGGCTAACGTGATTTTTTTCAGTCCTGTGCTGGACTTTCACAAAGGAGGGAAGCCTTCAAACACTGAGACTGAGCTCAGTTGAAACTGTAGGTTTGGGATCTAAATTTTCTCAGTTCTCTTCTAAGTGAAGCTGTCAAATGTTACAGAACTTACTGCCTTACTAGGATGCACATGCAACATGTATCCGTCTTTCATTGGCAGCAGTGACTCAAGAATAACTGTGCTACCTTTGCTGTTTTGCTAAGTACCAACACAGCAAAAATTCTTACAGATTTCTCCTGGATGTAGTGCTAGTCATAGCTTTTTTCATTCAAAAAGTGTCCATAACATGAAAACAGTTCCCTACTAACTAAAAATACTACTAAATAGGGCTGGTGCTGTAGCAAACTTTTTTCAAGAATGAAAAATACTTCTAATTTCTTCTGATTGCTAGGACCTTTCAGTGGGTGTCTC
Source organism: Rhea americana (assembly GCF_003343005.1). Classification (NCBI taxonomy): domain Eukaryota; kingdom Metazoa; phylum Chordata; class Aves; order Rheiformes; family Rheidae; genus Rhea; species Rhea americana. The sequence continues at coordinate 7,265,461 of NW_028186867.1, read as the reverse complement.
AAACAGCCTTGCTCTCGACTGCAGAAGGGAGGCAGCTGACAGGAGTTTAGCAATTAGCCTGTTTTGAAGGAATTTCCATAGAGCAGCTGAGGAAAAGGGGGTGGCAGGATGTTACTGTGAATCTGCCAAGGTGCTTTGTGCTGTTCTTGCATTTCATTTAGGTTAAAATGAAATGAAAAGCTGTACTAAGCAGGAGCTGAAGCCAAAACTGGTTCTGCTTTCCTTATTTCCAGAATGGACCAATTGCATCAATGGTGTAAAAGGTTTGTCTGGGTTCTGTTTTGGATGATGAATGCAGGTGGCCTCCTTTTCTTGTYGTCCTTATGTTGGGAAGAAAGGAGGAGTCCTGCCTGGACTATCATGTATTGGACTGAACTTTTCACTAAGTGGAAACCGCTGTGGCCCCTTTTCCCACTGTATGGTGTACCACTGATTCATACAAGCTGAGAATCTGGACCAAAGTGTCTACTCTATCTCTTTTAATGTGAACTCTTTTTCATGTTCCTTTAACTATTTTTCCTGAGGAGGTTTGAGGTGGAAGATAAGATAGTCAAGGTTCTGAGGTGCTCAATGAAGTTTAAAAGCATTGGAACAGTTGCATTCTCAGGCATGTTAACCTTCATTCGTTGTCCACCATAATCCAGCCTGATCTTTCCATAATCTTTCATTTGAGAAGTGTAGGATTTTCAAGATCATCAGAATAGCAGGCATTGGGCAGAATTCCCTTGGAGCAGGCCTTCTTTTAGCATATGTAGATCACTGAAGAATCTTACTCAAAAATTTCATCTGGTATTTTGAAAAATAACTTGAATGAATGCCAAATAATTAATATTGTTTATAAACAAGTATATATAAAAGGCTTCATGCTTATGTGAGCCCTTTTATAATGAAAAAAAATAGCTTCTGATTTTTTGAAACTGTCAAATAAGCTTATGTACTTCATACATTTTTATCAGAATAGCAAGCTGATTCCATGGTTCATTTTTATTGACTTGGAAATGTGTGGAAAAAAGTTATACTGGAACTTTTTTTTGCTTAGTAGGGTCATATAGATGTAGTRATATTCTGATTAATATCATAATACTTAACACATATAATGTTTATTTGAAAAGCACTGTATAAATGTTTATTATTTAATCCTCACCCATTATGAAGTAGGTAAGAATTGTTATCCCCGTTTTTGTAGAAATGAAGGCATATCAATCGAGGGCCAGATTCCATCTTCTGCAGTCAGCACTGAGTAATAGTATTCTTGTTTCTGTAATATAGTAGCATCCCCCAGATCATAATCTGACATCAACTTTGTGATGCTAGACACTCTTCCAAGCTGCAACCAGCAGAGGCCCTGCTTCAAGAAATTTAAACTCTGTACCTTACTTTATCAGAAGTCTTAAAGGGAACAATGAACATGATTAAGAGTGGCAGAATRTGCCTGTAAGTTATTTCCACAGAACATGAAGTTATTGCCCAATCCACTGACCCTGCATGTCAGTGGGAGTTTTGTTTATGACTTAGTGGTGCCAAGCTGTGACAATGCTAAGAGGAGGACCGAAATTCTGAATTCCCAACAGCATGCACAAATTGTTAGAAAAGCCTGATTTCCAACTTCCCCTACTATAAATTTTTCACACTGACCAAGTCAAGTGTGCTGATGTCAGTTCTTTGCATGCTTTATCTGCTATATMTTTTAGTCCTATGTTTGCCCATAAAATAATAATAAAACATGATTTTGAATTGACATAACATTGACAAACTGGGGCATGTAGTTCTTTGGAAATCCAGATCCCAAAGGCAAACGCAGGTTATGATTTTTTTTTGATTTTTTTTGGTGATGAAAGATACGCATGTTTTCTACTATTTTAGATATGCTAGGGAAGGTTGTTTCAATTTTAATCAGATAATTGTAGTTTTTGGAGACATTATTAGTTTGGAAGTTGCAGGCTTTTTCCTCTTTCAGTTTGATGGAATTTTTCAAAGTATGGAAAAAATAAATYACACGCCTTCCTTAGAAACATGTTTATTTTTATAATGTCTATTATCTAATAATCCAGATAATAATCCAGATGGCATCCTTGTAATTGCTAATGGTACTCAACTCTATAAAGTGCACACAACCAACATCACTGGAAATATTTTGTGTTCATGGTTAATGAGGATGGTTGAAGTGCCCTACTCGTCATCTATAAGCAGCTTACTGGCACTGTTATGCTGTCTTCTTCCCCTAATGTGACAGAATTGTCAATAGGCTTCCAGACAGCCATGGCTAACATGGTAGGGCTTCTTTTTTGATGACTCAAAAACCTATACGGCTTTTGGTAAGATGTGGTAGAGTCAGAGAAGGCCTGGTATTTTATTGGAAACAAACAAACAAACAAAGAAATTCAGTATGCTACAAAGTATGTGATCTTCTCTCCATAAGAGAAGAACAAAGCCTTGTGCTTTATGACTCATCTTTTTCCTAAAATTGCATCTCTAAGTCACATCATCTTAAAAGGCCGCAACATGGGTCACACTGATATAAATCTGTGGCTAATGTGTTGGCTATTTTTGTTCGTTGGCCTTTTTAGCCCGTCAGTGAAAGGCCACAGGCTTCAGTTTTTGAGGCATTCTTCAAAGGGGATATGATATCAAATATCCCTCAAACTTTGTTTGTCTGTTAGACAGATATAATGCTAAATGTTGGTGCCTAATTTAGTAAATCGGCCTGGAATTTTGCTGATTTCCAATAAATATTAAAATGTGACACAGTTCATTGATATTTAACAAAAATCAGTTGAAGAATGTAGAAAATATCAGATTTTGAAGCTGTAGATATTTATTGAAAGGCAATACTTTCATAAATCTAGGCTTACRGTATGTATTAATTACATCAAAGACAGGCAAATATCTCTGTTACTTTATATTAATGTATGTGGATATTTTATTTATTTTTTTGAAAATTTCTAAATGTGTGTTATTTTAATTATGTTGAGTGTGAATTTGACAATGCTTTTCATTTATTTTTATATTTTTTAAACCTGTTGCTTTTGCAAAACTATGAGCAGCCAGTATGATTTGCAGTACCATTGCATTTTTTTGGTTATGTACACATGGTGTGTCTGAGTTTACAGACATTTCAGGGATTGCTAAAGTGAAAAAAAGAAAGTCTCCCAAACCAACTCATCTTAAAAGTTTGTACCCCTTTGTTATTGTGGAAGAGCAGAAACAACCAACAAATGACTTTTAGGTTTCAGTTATGCCAGCATGCTCCTACATGAATTCACCAGGTATGTTGAGTTCCAGTTTCAGAGTGTATTATGTTGATTCACATGATATGAATGTACATCTTGTAAAAGTGAGATATRAATAAACTTATAAATATTTGTAAACCTGTGTTAAAGAATACCCAAAATAAGTATTGCCAAAGGGACAATTGATAGGAGGGGATTTTCCCCTGTTAAACASAGCTTTTCCTTCTGGATTTAACTCCAGTTGTTTTTAACACCTTACTCATTCTGTTCTTGCAAGGAACGAATGCAATGCACCCTACTCTGTAGTCATTCTATGTACAGATCTTCCATTGGCTTCTGTATTAGTTTTACATATTAAGTTATAGCAAAGTATTGCCTAGTGATGACTAATCAGAAGCTTCCCATCTACCACTATGATTTTTTTTTTAAAAAAATGGTTGCTAATTTTCCTTTAGCATCAAGAGAAATAAACAACTCTGTATCCTGGACCACTCTATGGGTTGTATACAGTGGACCTGATTTGATCTCTGTTCATATAAGCAGAGGAGGCATTAGATCAGGCCCTTAGTTGTCGAGGGATTAGGAGTTTTTCCATGTCCATATTTGTCTGTGCTGGATGTAACTTTTTCTTATAGTTTTATTCTTTCTAATAGTAAACTGGCATTCTGATGTTGATTACCCAAAGAATCCTCTTGTTATTGTGCATTGTGTTATTTCATCAACAGTGCCAAGGCAAATTGGGTCATTGAAAATCTTTCTGTGAGGTTGCRGTCTCTGGATCAAGTTCTAAACTTCAGAACTAGTGATGAGTTAGGCTAGACTTGTCTTCTTTGTAAAATCATTTTGTCTAACAGGCTGCATTTGAACTTCATCAGCATTCCTCATTCATGAGGAACCCTCATTCATGAGAGCTTATCCTGGCCTTCCCCAAAATCCTTCCGGCATGTTTTTTTTTTTTTTTTTTTACTGCTTACTGTACTTAATTTTTGTAATGTTTTTTTTTTTTTTTTTTTTACTGCTTACTGTACTTAATTTTTGTAATGTTGAATTTTCTGCAAGTGTTTGCATCTACTGGAGTCTCTGACCTGGAACATGCCTGGAAAGCAATTGGTACAGTATTCCCATGTAATGATTACTGTTCCTCTCTAAGCCAACATCACAAACTGACATCCTGTTTTGCCTGTCATTAACTATGCAAGAGAAAGGCTATTAGGAGAAAATTAATCCTTCCTTTCTGTCTCTTAAAAATATATGGGCAGTGAATGGTTGTCAGTAGTATGTACTGTAGGAGCATTCAGAAAAAAATATAAAGTGATAACAGTGTATGCTGAAAGATTAGCTGCGCCATAAGACCGTCTAATAGCAATTCATAAATAAAAATGTTTTTAATGCTATTTTTTTTGCTTATTCACATTCAGTTAAAATGTTGAGAAGAGAGCTATGTTCTTTTGGCACTTTGACTGGCAGGAAGTTATTTTTTYCCCCCCTCTTCTTTTTTGTTAATAGGTATATTTTTTCCAGTGGCTACTTGCTCTATTGCTTTCTGAAATCATTCACAGTTCTGAGAGAGTTTTTCCTCTCTCTTGTTTTTGAGTATATTTTTCTTCTTTGCATGAGAATTCATTTTCAATTCCAAAAAGTTGTTCTTTGACCCTATTGCCATCAGCATTTTTGGCTATTATCTCTAGATTTCTTTGTAGGATCTGAATTGAACAAGAATAAACACAGTAACAAAATAAATGCCTTATGAATTGTCAGTAAAATTGTATTTTTCTTTCTTTCTTGAGGAGTTTCTCTCTCAGACTTATTTTTTTTTTGAGCTGCAAACATCTGAAAAGAAAATTAGGAGGAGCTGTAGGAAACAGGAAACAGAGCTGTGTATCTGCTAGCATGAATACTTGTGAACCATGGAAATTTCACTTGTATATATGGTTCTCTACCATACTACTTGCGTATCCAAAAATCCAGTTAAARTCAGAGAGAAATCTGGATACTGAAGTATGCAGGAGCAGCCACAGAAAAACAGATCTGTGTTCAAGAACCARATGTAAATGACCATAGGTCGGTCAATAAAACAAAAGGGAATATAGAGAATCTTAATTTCTTTTCTCCAAACCAAATACTCAGACTTCATTAACGATATGATTAAAGGTAATGACCTTACTCTTAATTGCTGGTTTATAATTGCTACCAAGAGGCTGTAAAAATATAAGRTCAGAACATTGGACCAAAAAAAATGATCTTAATGTCTCACTCTAAAGTGAGACTTGAAAGGAATTTAAGCATCTAGTTCCAAAACCATAAGACAAGATTCTCAGCTGCTTTTCAAACTCTGCCAAAGCCTGAAGGCTGCAGGTTCCTCAGTATTGCACGTTAAAATTCCCCATAAGCCTAACATTCTACTTTTTTGCATGCTTGGCGTCTGACAGATGTCCACAGCTGAGGGTTTTGCTCCCCCTTTAGCTTGATTAAGGTGCAGAAACTGGAGTTTCATCTTGCTGAACTTCACGTGCTTGCAGTGCAGGCATCTACATCAGGACTTGTCAGTGGAAGCAAACAGACACTTTTAGGAAATAGACTTCTGACCTCTGGTGAACGTATTAAGGATGCACCTTAACAAACAATCTCGGGTGTAGCCATCTACTCTGTAGACGTCTATCTTTGGCCAGATGAATCCCATGGCAGGTATTGTCCATACATTTCCTTTGGGTATCCTTCTCTTGCAGGGCACCTAACTCCACACAAAGGGCAGTAGTTGCCACCACTTTCCTCCAGAGGAGAAAGCTTCCTTTCACACAGTGACTCYGTAACTGATATATTCACACAGGACTCTATATCTGGCTTTTCCTTACTTTCTGAATCTGAATAGATGGAGTAGCTGAAAAGGTAGAGTCTTGATTCTGGAGAAATACTTTACAAAACATGCTAGACATGGATCTGTTGGGAATGAGGTGACTGTAGCTGATGCAATTCTGATGAATAGTAGGTAAATGCTTTCTGCTATCACTTCAGTTCTAACTGGTTTCCCTACTGTGTTTTCTGATATCATAGTCAACCAAAGTGCATCTTATTTTTCCACAGAAAATTAAGAAACAGGATCATCTCACATTTTTTCCCTAGGTGCGGCTCCATGCCATAATAGATGAACAATCAGCTTTGCACAGCAGAATTGGTAGATTTCATGAAGTTTTCAATTTAGCTTTCCTCCTAGTTGTAAAAAGGCTTTTAGGGAGAATGCTATAGATGTACAAATATACAGAAATATTAATAAAAATATCCCTCAAAACTTGTCAGAATTTAAATTGCTGCATGTGCTATTTTGAGTCTGTAACGAAGCAGTCTCATATGGTTCTGTCTCATTTTCTCATGTACATTCTTACTACAGGACATCTGTTTCAGTTGCCACAGGAGAGACACTGCTCAAGGAATGAATCAGAACTGTGGAGACAATGAAGTATTTTTTTTCTGGGAGTATTCCTCACTTACTTGAGATACTGGTCAGTGTGTCTATGTAGGCATTGAGGTAGAAGACTGCAAAGAGAATTAAGACTGGCTTTGTCATTAGCAAAGGTAATGATGATGCACGAGAAGGAGATCTGTCCTGATACAGACTTTCAAGCTGATATGTTGAGGGTAGTAAAACATTTCCAGGATATCACTGAGTCTGTGCTTTCTATTTTTTGTGGATCAAAGTCACAAGGCCTGAATCTGATGTGCAAAAATGTTCAGTATTTGCTGTCACAACTTGAATTAACAGAAAATATGTAGGTTTGGCACTTTGAGGATGTAGGCARCATTAGGTAGTGGTGTAGCTTTGTGTAGTCAACCTGCCATTGACTTACTGTCTTTCATGAGGCAGATCATCATGTCTCTCTGCTTCAGTTTCTCAGTCTATAAAATGGGGGTAGTGACACTCTGCTAGTGTGTATATAGGACTGTGACCATAAATTTGTTAATTAGTACAATGCATTTATATACTATGTTTGCAAGCATCAGCACAAAACCYGTGAGGCAACAAGTAACTCTGTATTCAATGCAATGTTCAGATGATGTGCAGTGAATAAAGCATGAGGATAAAGAGAAATACTGAACAGCTGCTGTGTTCACTGAGCACTGTGCACTGAATAAAGCTGGGGTCCTGTGGAAAAAAAAAAGACTTACCATATAATTAAAGTATGTATCATAATGCGTATACACATGGGAGTAGAATTTGATTGCATAGTAAATGTCACTAATGACATTTCCCGACTTTTGGGTGTTTAATGAATTAATGAACACTTATTTTTTCAGCTTTAAGGATTTTTTCCTTTAATATTTAAGTATGCAATTGCCTAGTTATTCTTTCTCCAATTAAAGATAAAAGAAGACAGATTATTTACACTGTAGAACCATTAAGACTGGGACACTGGCCTCTCTGCTGAAGTTTAGAGATGACCTGATCCACACAACAGCCTGCGTTTATAGGAAGATGGTTATTGTGCCATAAGCTTATATAAGATTTGGGTGAATGAGCCACCTGAAGGGCTTTAGAACATACTGACTAATATGTACAGGAAACTCCATTTTATAGATGTTGGAACCATCTGATATGACACTTGGTCTAGGGAAGATTTTGAGGTCTCTTAAATTAGAGATCAGAGAGACATATTCTCTCTTATATAAACTTTCAGTGCAGTGTGAGTCTCTGCTTAACAGTAAAGGGTTGGAAATCCTCAGAGTTATTAATTGTGGCCATGGGAAAAGGACCACAGACTGCCTAGGCGAAATGATAGTTCGACTTGGAAAAAACTGTCCCAGTAAAGACTGCTTTTGTTTTCATCCCATCCAGAGGTTGTGCATTGTGAGGAGCGCTCCTTTGTAACCTGTGATGTGGTGCTGATGGTACTGGATATGTAGTGGTTTAGAATGTAAAAGACTGTAACCTGCAAACTGAAGCTAAGCCAGTTAGAAGCAAAAGACGTATCTGGGGAATGCAGAAGATGGCCAAATCTGAAATGATTTTCATTAGGAGATGCATAGGCCCTAACTTGACAGAAGGGGGTGGATGGTCTTATTGCTAGTTGACAAATGAGGTCTTTCTTCAAGGGCTAATTTAATTAAATAGTTTCGTAGTCCATATAAAAATATTTTTATAGTCTRTATGGTTTATAATAAACTAAATATAGTTTATAATCTCTGTATAAATAGTTTATACTATCTTTGCTAAGGATTATGAATATGTATATGGATGTTTGTGGATGAACTGATTTTTCTATGTATTTCACTTCAGAACTATTGATCAAGGCAGAAGAAGTTTTTCAGGAGGTGTCAGCCATCATTAATACAGAGGAATGGCTATTGCTTCTCCTCTAGCAATGATTTTGGATATAGAGGGAAAGGTCTATTGTTGATAAAATATTAAAACATTTCTCAGTGTGGTAGAATGAGAATAGAGCCTAATTTCCTGGGAATGTTTACTCCTAGGCCTTCTATATTTTTATTTTAGTGTTTGAGACTTGCACTGTTGCAGGCTGCATAGCTTTTCGCAGTGATGGGCACAGATGTGTTTGCTGATGTAAGTGGATTCTGGTGGTTATGGAAAGAAAGACTAGGTTGAGATTCTTGTGGATAGGGAGCCAGGGTTTGAACTAGGGTGTTGTGCTCATGGAAACCTTTCTGCTTATGAATATTTATTCATCAGTATCTCAGAACTTTGTCTTCTTTCATCCTTGTTTCTAATGAATTGAGTAGTTCAGCTTGGAAATCGTAGTGAGTATCTGGCCTTGCATAGTGTCTAATTTGTTTTCGTAGAGGAGGGATCTGTGTTTTATTCATGGAAAAGCAGAAGGAGATTTTTTTTCTATGGGTGCTGCCTGCTTTTCATGAGTTAGTGATACAGTAGATGATATCATGAGGTCTTGAATCATTTAGATGAACAAGAATCTAAGAGAAAGGGAGAATAAAGAGTTGATGAGTTAAAATCACTTTAAATGATGTCTCCTTTAAATGTTCAAGTTCTTGTGCCTTATCTGCTAAACCTCATTAAACATACATGCATCTCAAGAACAGGAAAACAGGTTTGCAGACCGTTACTGGAAATGTCTGTTCCTGGGCCTTATTCACTTTACCATGGACTCTATGACTTTTGCTGCTGCAGAGAAGGATTGCTTTTCTTGGTGAGTGATGATCTCTCTCTAATTGTTTTAATTGTTTTAATTCATCTATTTTCTTAGTTGGCTTGGTGTTCCTTTGTTCGACTATGCACAGGGTTATCTGAATGTTTACTCCATCCAATCTTTCTCTTTACTTGTAGTCTATAGTACTTTTTCTGTAAATATACTAAAACCAGATGGCATAGGTTGTCACAAAATTTTATGAAAAATGGCAATAGAGTTCCCTCACTGCCAGACCAATGCTGAATTTTGAAAGAGTAGAAGCCATAATGTTATCATGCACCACAGCAGAGTATGGTCATATGCCAATCTATTCTAAACTTCTAACTTGAGTTGTAACCTGTGAAGTTTATAGGTCCTAGCAATTTATATTTTTTTGACCTAAGTGACTTTATGCTTGCAAGAAGGAAGAATAATGCTACCTAGGACCTGTAAATTATTATAGAATGTCATAATATATTGCAAACAAAGCTACATCTTATATTGACTCAGATGCTGAGGAAACATGACTCCACCATCYTGTGGTATGTACTAGCAGCTTGTTTGTTTTCTGCTGATATTGAATCTGTTGGTTTCAGYATTTAAAGGCTTAGGACTTGTCTATCTGAAAGACCACATCTCTCTTTATGCTTCTATTGATCAGTAAAGAACATTTACTCTGAAGACCTTTCAGCATATAAAAGAGACTGCTGTTATAGTATTCCCTTTGGTATCTACTTCCTGCAGTGGTCCAAAATAGTCCTAATCCTTTGTCCGTTAAGGTGTGCTACAGGGCACATCTACCTACTTAGGCTCTGGGAGTTGATATGGCCTGCTTTTGCTCTATGTTTATCATGCTTTGAGGGAGGACTCCTTTAGAGAGAGAGAAAAAAAAAAGGTAAATAGATTTAGAATATCCATGATTCTTTTACAACACCACAAAGACTGAATACTGTGCTTACATACTTTAGTTTGGTTCTACTAGAGGCACAAGACAACTGCTGATTTATGTCCTCTAAACTCCTGGCTCTCATTTTGGGTTTGAGTTACAAGCATCTGTTTGTATCTTCCTCTGTCTCTCTGACCTTAGCTGGAAGAGGGCCTGGATGAAACGTGTAATGTTTTGTCTGTCTGCATGTTTGTATGTGCATTTGTAGTTTCTTTCCCAGGATGTCATTTCCTTGTGGCCTGTAGTGACTTGCTTTGCACATATGATGGGTGATAAAGAGAAGCAACCTCTAAAATAATAGTTTTCTTCCTACTGTCAGAAATTTGACATGTTTTCCTTGTGATAATGTTTTAATTGCAGGTCAGCTGCATGAGGCTATCTTAGCATGGACATGATATTATTGAGTCTTGAGGTCAGTCAGTACTAAATTCCTTAAGCTGAGTGTTCTTTTTGGAAATTGTATATGCTAGCTTTGAAAACTACACAAACTTGCTGTGGTGTGGGAACAAAAGGTTAAAAAAGACTGCCTGATTCATCAGATAAAACTATCCATAATTCCACACAGTCATGGAACAGACTTCCAAGGAGCCAGAGATTAGAGAGCCAGGACCCAAGAGTTACATGTATACTTTGAGGAATCTGCTTCTTATTTAATCCTTATTCCCTTCACTCCACTTCATCTTGTTAGTTAAATTCCTCTTCCTCTTCAAGTTTATACATGGGCACGAATCCTCAGAAAGATCACTTCTTCAAAGGTTGTATGTGTAAATGCCATGCTATGCTCATAAACTTCAGTAATTACAATCTTTCATGCTACTTAAATACCTGCATTTTGAGATAACACATTTTTTAATGTTTAATGAGGTTATGATTTACATGGTCGGTTGGACCTACAATAGATATGACTGAAAAAGATGACAGAGTTCAACTTTTCGTGTGTGGACATAGGAATGAGAAAGAAGTAGTGTTTATTTCAGAAACTAATGGTAACTAATGGCAACAGATATATGCTGTATTTCATCTGGGAAACATAAATAGCTATGTTAGAAAGGAACAGGTTATTTCAGTAATTATTTTATGCATAGCACAAATTTTGCAAGTCAAGTTAAAAAGTACTGACATAGTCTGACTAATTAATATTAAGTTAATTCTGATTGTTAACAATGATTATTGCTGCAATTAAATATTTTTACTAGGTCATTGTTAAAACACTGTCTAAGAAATATTTCCCAGAGAACTACTAACAAAACCAAAGTTTAACATTTCTCAAGTGGAAATGGATTGCTAACTTTTATATCTGTCCTTGTTGTCGTTTGATACCCATACTGTCTATAGTAGGATAATAGAGGTTTCTAGCACGGGCAGAATGACCTATGATTGAATATTTATTTAACTAGTACTTAAATGCTTTCCTAATTTGCAAATATTTGTGTTAGGGATATATGGTTCCTATAGGCATGTTATCAGAGTTTCTAATTTAGGTTATTTGGTTTTAATAATTCAGAATAATGCTATCTCTCCAAAGCCTTAGGTGTTGTCCCTGGCTGTTGCTGCGCTGGTAGTGTATCTGTCTGAAGCTGCAAGTTTCTTATTCTCTTGCAATATCAACTGCTTCTGAAATTGTGGTAAGAAACATGAGAAGACACTTTATGTCTTTGTTTATAGCCGTTATAGAGAGTCCAGGCTGTGTGGTAATGATCTCAGTAGTGACTAATGACTATAGAAGTTCTCAGGCAAGAAGATATTGAAAAAGATTAAATAGCAGAAGCAAGAAAGTCTTTGAACACTAAATCAACYCACCAGCATTAAAAGCTGGCAGTAACAGCATGGATTTTTCAGGTGAAATTCACCCCCATCCAGGGAGACAGTGCACAACATATATGCCAATTTTACATTATTTTAAGAGTTGCTAATTTTTAAATTAGCAAATTAGAAGGAATTAGGAATTAAGAGGAAATACAAATTCTACACCATTCCACCATGAAAGGGTTAATTTCATCACTAAAAAAGTACGCAAAGAAAAGCATGTGTAAAGTCAGCACAGAGATGGGTCTCAGATATGCAGGAGTTCCAAAGCTWAATCCTGCACTGGCTACTTTATTTGGACATGTACATTTTCTGACATTTAATCAAAATTTACATACGAAATTGGCCTGTGTGGGTCTGGGAAGATTGCACTTGAGTTCCTGAGTGGCTATTCTAGAATAGTGATCCTTCTACTTTATCATCCCCCTTGACAAACTGGATTCCATTTGATGTGCTAGACCTGCTTCATGGTGATCATGGTGGAATGAGGCTTTTAGAATTTACTCTTCTTTATATAAGTGCTCAGACAGTCTGTAAAGGCCTGAAGTTGCTAGGAATGTGACTTCTCACCTTTTGAAGGATTACATAAAACTGATCCTTCAAGCACCTTGCCCCCAGTGAGTCCGTTATAATAAAGAGCTTTTTCATTCTAAAGAGACTCACCATTGTGGAGGAGGAATTTAAAACATTCAGCTTTTCTGAAGATGTAATGCCACCTTCTCTTTCCCTCAAAAACCGTTGAGTTAAATATTAGTTTATGGTTGTGAACATGACATTTTTCTGTGATGCTGGTAGGTCAGATATAGATTTTGTTAAAATGTTTCATTTTGACAAAAAATTACATTTATATTTTAAATATACTATTTCAAAAATAAACATGATAGACAAAATTTTCCATCCTGTCCTACACAGCATCTCTCAACTCCAATAGTCTGTTCTTCCTACACAAGGGGAACTCCAATTGATGTGTGGATCTGAGAGGAGCATTTTGCCCTAAGGGCTCAATTTTGCTCTGAGATTGACATATGCATATCATCAAAAATAGAATAATCTATGCATTTGAGGAGCTATCAGCAGCTCCTGTGCAATGCTGTTGCTCTTGGAGATTTCTGACATCCTGCTAGGATATGTGCTAGGCCAAGAATTATTTTAGATCTAGTGTATTTGTGCTAACAACCTCTTCTCCCAAATAGACAAGGTTTAAAGAAAAGGTGAACTTTTTTTTTTTTTTTTTTTTTTTTTTTTTTTTTTTTTTTTTTTTTTTTTTTTTTTTTGTCAGCTCAGGCAAATTTAAGAAGCAGTTTTTATTCTATATCATTTCCTTGAGTAGCTATCGTTCTAAGGCCTCTTCAAACATGTACTTAGTCATGAGTGTCTGGCTGTGTGTGATTTTCACTTCCTTTGACATTTTCTGATACCCATGTGCAAAACACAGCATTTGTGACTCTTAGAGGAATGAGTGGGTTACACTGGTCATACAAAATTATAGTTTAATTGGGGGAAGAGTAGTACTTCAGTGCCTTCATGCTCTTTGGTGTTTATAAATCCAGAAATAATTATCTGAGGACCAGAAAGCATCTTCTCTTCTCCTCCTTCCATAGCAAGCCTCCACTTGCTCTCTTTCTCTCCTCTTGCTTTCCTCCAGATCTTCTTGCTGGCCTGAATAATATGGCCAGTTACCATCACTGAGCACAAGTTTGGATAGAAATCAAAATTGCCACCTATTCTTCTCACCACTGCTGTTCCTGCCCTTCCTTTCCCATTTGTGCTGGTGAAGTGCTGCTCCTCTCAGCTATGATTTGTCTTAGGTAACATTAGCCATTTAACAGCCATTAACATACTTAGTCCAAACTAAGGTCTGTCTGTATGGAATAGGAGATGGGTGTCATGATCCACATGGAATAGGACATGCGGGTTGGGATTGGACTAGGTGAATAGCTAGGTCTTGGGGTCAGCCTCTGAGTGCTTGCTTTCTGTCATTTTTTCCAGCTGCACCTGTGCTAACATTCTTGGGCCAGTGACACAATACTAGCGCAGCAAAAGCTCTTTAACCACTTGGTAGCTGCATGATACTCAAGACCCAYAGGTTAATCATCCCTTACCTGAAATAGATCTTTATTACAAGAGAAGTCTTTACAGACTATCCAAAAAGGCACAGGATTAACTGTCTGTATGGTACTTGTAAATATCTAGACTAGCAGTTAGGAGGCAGTGTCATAAAAATATAAGCTTTTATTCATATGTCTTTATTATAACTCCATCTGTGATCTACCTCCACACCTCCACCCCCTCCCTTGTTGGAAGCTGCAGTAGCAAAGGGATTATTCTCCTTGATATACTGATATACAACAGGGAAAGTGGCAGGAACCCCCTTTTTTATTTTACTATGGTGCAGAAAGGACCCTTTTCCTTAGAAAAATCAGGAACAACAGAAGTCTTTTCCTCTGGAGGAGAGGAGAGCCTTTTCTCCTAAAGGCAGGCACTGAAGAGCAGTTCCTAACACTAGTTATTGGACCATGTTATATGCCCCCTATACTCCCCTACCTCTCAAAGATCATCTAAAGGTAATGAGAGAGTTCTTCAGAGTAATTGGTTAAAACACCTTTAAAATAAATAGGATGGTTTGTAGCCTTCTGGAGAGTAAACTGTCACCTCACAAAATACACTACAGCTTTTYAAATGCCACTTGACTGAGGCACAAATCTCCCATTGACTAGATTGAAACCTAATTGTCCTGGAGCCATCTACATTGTGAGCACTTAAGTTTAGATACCTGAATCTTGAATAAAATTCCCTGCTCCATAGTCATTTTTCTATGACTAATTCCAAAATATCCTATGTCATGGAACTGATTAAAGAAATTAAGTGATGTCCCTTCAGATTTTGTAACTGATATTTATCAAATGCATAGACAGCTTGATAAATACTACAAAAAGTTTACTTTGTGAATATTGGTAGTCATTTGCACTTGTTTAGACTTTTATAATACTGTTTTAGAAGCATTCTCATGCAAAATATTTGYATATGAATATTTGAATACAATACACTAAAATGATTCCAAATGTAATGAATATATATTTCCAGCTGTTATTTGAATGTATGTTCACGGATTTGTTCTCTCACTACATCACACTGCTCTCCTCAGGACTATTGTAAGAGCTTCCTAGTCACTACTTGCAGCTAAAACATACTTTCTCCATACTTTCACTTTTTCTAAAGGTAAACTTGAGCCATAGAGTACTACAAACATTTCAACATCAGAATGCTCACAAACATTTAAAAGTAATCACAGAAACACAGAAGAGTTGAGGTTGGAAAGCTCCTCTGGACATTGTCCTCCTACACAGAGCAGGGTCAGCTACAGCAGGTTGTTTAGGGCTGCATCTAGTTAGGTTTTGGATGTCTCCAAGGATAGAGACTCCACAACTTCTCTGGGCAACCTGTTACAGTATTCAGCCACCCTCATAATAAAAAAGATTTTTCTTATGTTCATATGTAATGTCTTGTGTTTCAGTGTGTGGCTATTTCCTCTTGTCCTGTCACTTGGCAGCACTGAGAAGAATTTGGCCCCATCTCATTTACACCCTCCCATCAAGTATTTATACAGATTGATAAAATATCCTCTGAGCCTTCTCTTCTCCAGGCTGAAAAGTCCCAGCTTTCTCAGCCCCTCTTCCTATGAGAGATGCTTGAATCGCTTAAGATGCTTAAATGAGATGTTTAATCATCTTCGTGGCCTTTTACTGGACTTGCTTCACTAAGTCCATGTATTTCTTGTACTGGGGAGCCCAGATTTGGACACAGCACTGGCCTCAGCAGTGGTGAGAAGAGTGGTAGGATCACCTTCCTTGACCAGTTGGCAATGCTCTTCCTAATACAGCCTAGATACTGTTGGCCTCTTTTGCATGATAGCACATTGCTGGCTCATTTCTGATTTGTTATCCTTCTCTGCAAAGGTGTTTCCCAGCTGGTCAGCCCCCAGCMTTTACTGGTGCATGCAGTTATTCTTCCCCGGTACAGGACTTGGATTTTGCCCTGTATTCATGTGATTCCTCTCTATTAATTTCTGCAGCCTATTGAGGTCCCCCTTACTGGCAGTGTAACCGTATGGTGTATCAGCCACACCTCCCCGTTTTGTATCATCTGCAAACTTGTTGAGAGTGCACTTTGACCCAACCCCCARGTCATTAATGAAGATGTTAAATGGTATTAGAGCCAGTATCAACCCTGGGGTATACCATTAGTGACTGGCCTCTATCTGGACTTCATGCCATTGATCACAACTCTTTGAGCCCAGCAGTACAGCCAGTTTTCAATCCATCTGAGCATACACACAATATCCAATAAATCCCAAAACATCCTTCAGTAGGAAATATAACTCATTTTACAGTGGGGAAATCAAGATAGGGAGATAAAATAGTATCCCAAGGGAACACAAGAAATTCTCAATCTGCTTCAGGCCAATAAGATTGCTGGCAGGCAAAATGGAAATATATAAAAGCTATCAAGCAAATTGTAGGGTCTTCAAAATATGTGACTATCAGAGGTAACTTTTATACATGCCTGTTGTGAGTATTGTTTGTGACTCAACTACAGGAACATTCCCTGTTGTACAAATAGACTGGTGTGATTGCAGGAAATGATAAAACACTGATTTTCAAACTCTTCACATCTACATTCAAAAGCATATGTCTGAAGGTCATGCACAAGACATTGACTTTTGGAAATAATAGTTCAAGATCAGCAGATCAGAATATGCATGTCTGAAATATTATCTGATTCCTGGAAATGGCACAAATGCCATGCTGTATTTTTTCTGTAGCAGAGATGCATTAAACCTTCCACACTAGCAGATATACTACATGGAAGGTGGAAATCTCACCTCTTTAAGCCAATGTGGCCAGTAATGAAGCTGTCTTCATACTCCTAATGGGCACAGCAAAATATTGGTATTAAAAAGAAAAGTCCATTACAAAAATATTTTATTGCATTTATAGGAATGAACTTAGTATAATACAAAGAAAAAACATTAAGGCACAAATTCAGAATCTCTAAAGGAACAGAAACCTGTACTGAGAAAATCCAGCAGGCTGAAAACAAATTCTAACGCAAAATAAAGCACAAAAATTCTGAATCTTCCCTTACAATTCATGCGATGCAGCTGAGTGTATCTGTAGCAGGTGCTCCAGAAATCACTTTTCATTAAATCAAACTTTTCCTACCTTTATTTTTTTCATATGTCGTAAAACAATATTGTCTTCCCCACCTAGTCAGATGATCCAGAAAGCTTCCCCCAGTGGCAGATGAGACCATAGCTGCCTCTTATCTCCCATCACAATATGATCCACTGTACAAGAGAGTTGGAACTGGCACATTTTGGTAGTGTTAGATTTACTACACAAGGGTAATATGCTGTTGCTGCCCAGAATTGTTGAGTTGGCTAATTATATGTTACCATATGTGCCTCAAGAAACCCTTAATGCTTCTGAGGAGTCCAGGAAGGCTGGAGGGCAGACTACCATGGTCAGAAAAACACCTGTTGCTTATAAACATCTTTTTGCTCGAGTACCATTCCTTGTTTGCTTATCAGGGGTGAAGAAGGTGGAATGAATTGTCTAGGAAGGTTGGTGAGCTGCATATCCATTTCATAAACCTAGGGCTCAGCTGGAGATATTTGAAGACTTGTGAATTTGAGTAGAGACTTAGAGTGTTAGCTATTGAACTGTCTTTTTCCAGGTCAGATTGACAGCTGCAGACAACCAACATGTTTACTAACAAAAACTGTTACCTTTTATCCCACTTTAGAGAAAGATTGTGACTCTCTACTGAATGAGATATGAATATGACAAGACTCAATAAGACAATTTAGTCAATGCAAGTAGAATTCCTTCTGTGGACCTCAGCTCTGCCATATGCTACTCTCTCAGGCTGGCATACGCTGAGATGGGGAGGTGTATGGCCCCAGCCTCACTGGGACTAACTCTACTTCCCTTTCTGGAGCTAATACTTCAGATTATGATCAGAAAAAATATCTTGAGGGCAAAACAGAGACCTATGACTGTTTTCTGTCATTGTTTCAGTACTTGGAAATCCGATTATGATCCCTTATTTTGTCGTACGTTTTGAATTTCAGCGTATCTTGGTCTGAGGGCAAGAGATACAGCTTTTTTCTTCTGATAGAAAATCTGCTTTCCAAACTCTAAAGGTAATAAAACTTGCAGTGTTGATGTCCAAGTTGACTATGAGCCAGCAATGTGCACTTGTTGCCAAGAAAGCCAATGGTATCCTTGGGTGCATTAGGAGAATTGTTGCCAGTAGGTCGAGGGAGGTGATCCTGCCCCTCTACTCAGCCCTGGTGAGGCCTCATCTCAAGTACTGTGTCCAGTTCTGGGCTCCCCAGTACAAGAGAGACATGGAGCTACTGGGGAGAGTCCAGCRTAGGGCTACAAAGATGATCAGAGRGCTGGAGCAYCTGCCCTATGAGGAACGGCTGTGAGAGCTGGGCCTCTTCAGCCTGGGGAAGAGAAGACTGAGGAGGGATCTGATCAGTGTGTAGAAGTACCTGCAGGGAGGGTGTCAAGGGGACAAGGACAAACTCTTTTCAGTTGTCCCATGTGACAGGACAAGAGGCAATGGGCAAAAACTGAACCACAGGAAGTTCCACCTGAGCGTGAGGGGGAATTTCTTCCCTGTGAGAGTGACGGAGCACTGGACCAGGTTGCCCAGAGAGGTTGTGGAGTCTCCTTCTCTGGAGACATTCAAAGCCACCTGGATGCAACCCTGTCTAACGTGCTCTAGGTGACCCTGCTTGAGCAGGGAGGTTGGACTAGATGATCTCCGGAGGTCCCTTCCAACCTTACTGATTCTATGACCATTTATCTTATTTGCCAATATTGGAAAGCATAATTCTACTTCTTCTTTCAGATCTCTTTTCAGTAAGCTTTTTTTCCCCACCCTCCTCTTTATTTCTTTCTCTCCGTTTCCACCTCTCTTGGGGCTCAACCTTGCCACAGTTCTAGTTCATTTATGTTTCACATTACAGGTCAAAGTAATATGTTTAGGGTTATGAAATGTTGATGGATGTTCAAATTAAGGCACAATGACATAGACTTCCTAATCTATTGTATTTAATTATAAATTGCTCAGGAACCTTCAATCCTTTAAATCCTTTCTTGAGTGAAAGCTACAGAGAGAAAATACTCTATTTTCTGTAAGGACACTGGGAAGGATCAGCACCTGATGTGTATCATATTCAGTTCCATGAATTTGGGATTATCTGAGGGTGAGTTTTTTAATGAGCTAAGGCCTGTGCTACATTGGCAGTTATCTGTACGTGAGTTTGATCACAGGACTTTTGGCTTGTCAGTGTTGTGTGTGTATTTCAATTACCAACTTTAGCAGTCAGTATTAATGTGATACTTTAGATGTTTTAAGAAGAATGGACCACAAAACTCTGCTATCTGGGATATTGTTTTGTGGAATAAGAAGGATGAGATGATACAGTATTGTCAATTCAAAAATTGATAAACTGTCATTCTCTTGTAAAACTAGGAATTAGAATGGTAATTGAATGAACTGTTGAGACTTCTCCACCTTTAGAGTATATATAGAGAGCTCTCCATAACTTGTAACTCAGTGTCTACTCCTTCTGAATTCTTTTTTAAGCCAACCTCTGAGATATTTTTCATAGTGAAAACAATTGTCAAAATTCAAAAATATCAGCTTTTTTTTTTGGTGTCTCTAGCCTTTACCTCCAAACTTTTCAGCTTTCCCGATAACCAAGAAGGGGACACAAACTATCCTTGCATTTGACTGCTTATGGTATATTAGAAAATCTCCATGATAACTYCCTATTTTCACATGCTCAATTTTTCTTTAAAATAGTCTATTGGCAGTAAAAATGATCAGTTTAACAATGTACCTGTTTTGAAAAGAAAACTGGCATTTGCAAAATTTGTTCAGTCATTTTGCAATTATGCATGTGACCACCTATAGGTTTTTAAATTAAAAAAAAATATTGGCAAGTTTTGTTACTTGAAATGATGCTAAATATGTGATTATATCTCAGCTGGTGTAACATAATGTAACTTCAGTGATRTCAGTAAAACAACTCTCTTTTGGTCTTGTTAAGGACACAGTGACCTATGAAGTTCCAACTTGAAGCAATCATCATTCTTACTAATTCAGAAGAATCTTGCCAAATCTGTAAGGGAAAAGAACATTAATATTTTTAAGCTGTGAGGGTTTAAAGTGATGGATTTTATTCAGGGTCAGGAGGAAAAATTTAATTGGAGTTCTTGTCAGATAATTTGGATTAAGAAAAGTGCTTCCAGAGTCCTAAATTTGAGTAAAAAGGTTGGCCTTGCATTGGTCTGAAATAGCAGCACTTCCCTTGGAATCTGAAGCTCTGCAGGGATTATGAGAACATGGAATTTGGAGAAAGAAAGATTGGCTATGTCAGTTTATTCCCCTCCAAGAGCTGAATATTCCATAAACACAAGATAGACCAGCCCTTATGTGAAAATCCTACTGAATTTACACAGTGGGGAGACCGAAACTGTAATAGCAATTATTTTAAAAGCATATAGTGCGTGAATATAGAAGATGAAAACTTTTCTGCACATTCTTGCATYGTCATGTAGAATTCTGCAGCTGGATTGTAAGGATTTAATCAAAACCAGGTGATGGTGTTGAAAACTTATAAAAAATTAATTACAATGAAATTAATTCATAGAATCTTTCCATATCGTATCAGTTAGACAATGCTAACATCAATGTCAATGGAAATTATTGTAGTCTAACTTTAGACTCAGCTTTGGCTTGCTGTGTGCCTTCTGCTACTACATAAATTGACAAAATCTGACAGTACACTCTACCTTTTGGCACTGGTCCTTACAGATTAAAATTCGTAATCCAGAGTAGAGAGAATGCAACAAAAAATGAGGTCTAGGAGCTCAGGGGCCAGGAATACATCCTTCCAGGTTACCCTGATACTGTTACTATACAGAGACATGTTTGCTTATGTAGTGGGGAAACCAAGAGACAGTCTTTTGCGTCATTACTTACTGTGTCAATACTTGCAGCAGCATCAGACCTTACATAGATTTGCAGATATGCCTATGTATGGCATTCATATGAGAGACCTTTCATTATCACCTGGCATATCAGTGAGATGTATAACACATTCAAACTCTGTCTTTATGCGAAAAGAGTAAGATAAGAGATAGCTTTGAGTAATTTTCCTTCCTCTCCTTCCTCTCGTTCCTCTCCTTCCTCTCRTTCCTCTTGTTCCTCTCCTTCCTCTCCTCTGCTTAAAGCTAAGCCTGTGTTTAGATTTTTCCATATGATGCCCCTTCTGTCTTTTTGGCAATTACAACCACATGGAATACAAAGATTGTCTTTATTTATAAGGGATTTCCAGACATTTGACAGCTTGCTGGGATCTAGGGTGTAGCCTGAGCTTTGTTCACCATGTTCATAGGTCTATCATACTGAGCATGTGTGATCTAGTCTAAGAAGCAGACGAACTAGTGTTTCCAGAAAGTATCTCATAAAGATGTAGTCAAGGACAAACAGAGGGAACTGACATTTTCACACTTTCTATTATCTTATATGCAGCTTATCTGTTGTGGCATTTGCCTACTTCTCTTATATACCAAGTATGTGAATTCATTTGCTTTTTTATTTATCACTGTACCATTGATCTTGGACCAGATGTACTAAATCCATGCATCTTGCAAGCAGTAGATGTGTGCATACCATCTGCACCTTGCATGTGTAGCAAGTCCARCACTTCCAAGAACTGTTTCACTGAACACGTGCTACATGGCTTGTACACCTAGGAACTGATAAGAGGAATTGCAGCAGTCCCAGTTCTGCTAAGGAATTAGAAAGAAGAGGAGAAACACTTTCCACTGTAGGAAAATGGATCTTAGGGAAAAAGAAGTACTTCCCCATTCAGGAAACATACTCTATGAGCTTAGCATCTGTAAGAAAATTAAGTATCTGAATGAGAAAATYGTTGAACAATTAATATGCCTTCAGGCTCTATAACCCCTGAGGCAGCAAAACAACCTCTATGTCTGAGAAACTCTTTCAAGATATCAGCCTTGGTCAGTGTGGCACTTGCCAACCACTGTGCTGGCAAGACACAGAGCAGGAGATTGGATCTCTGGCCTGATCCAAGGTAGCTGAGGACTGTGGAACTCATGGAAATTTAATGTGCACATATTAAACCTGGAGAGGCAACTGATGGTGCTGGGAATGAACAGGAAGAAAGAAAATACTCTGACTGGAAAAATGAAGCAATAAAAAGTTTTGCTACATACCAAACTCTGGGTGCAGAAGATAACGGTAGAAGATGTAAATGACACCATACCCTTTATCTCCTTTCAAAAGGAAGACAAAGGATAATTGCTACTTCTGACAGTAGGTGGTTCTGAAGCCCTGACAGGTTTCTTTGGTGTTCAGTTTTTTTGGTAGTGGGTACTAACTGTGATACAGTTCAGGACTATTTTGCTTTGAAAAAAATAAGGATTTTTTTTTTAAGAACATGCTAAAAAAAAGTGAAACCCATGACAGCCATGGCTGTGGCTGAATAGCAAATTTTGCAGCTTAAAGGGGGAAAGTCCTGAACTTAGAGGTCATGACTGGAATCTGGAACAAATCRCTGCTGGAACATCAAGAATTATCTCTTGACAGAGCAATTAGGGTTTGTCAAACTGACAAGTCTCCCAGTTCAGAATAAAGGAGAGGACAGAGTGGAGAATCCAAAACAGTGCAAAGAAAAATGCTTGAGGAAGTTGTATTTGGAGTCCTACAAAAGCAGCATCTGGGCGTAGAGATGGTGTGGAGAACAACATAAGCCATAAGTTGGAAAAGGTATGAAGATAGCATTGCTGAGGAGTGGTTTATAAGAAGCAACATACAAGAGATCAGTGAAAGCACCATTTGCTCTGGGGGATTCCTCATAAGAGCAATTCATCAGAAGATGAATGGACTATCACCCTGAAAGCAAGTAAGACATTTATTCATTTTAAATTGGATACTGGTACACATGATGGTGTGTTGACTGAAATTCAATTTTGCTATTCTCATGGCAAGAAGAGGATAAGGGAGRGTAAGGGAGGCTTAGAGGGCTAAGCTAATGACAACTAAAGCTAATATGAGTGTAAATAAAGTGGTTAGATACAATCTATAATAAATTTATGGAGAAGAGTATCCATTATGGAATAAAAAATGTGCCAWGCCCTTGTTTTTATTGTACTGGAGAGGACAGGAGGACAAAATACCTGGGGAAGAGTCAGAGGATATCAACTAGGAAGCAAACTGTCTCAGCAGAACGCACATCAGAACAGAGAGTCAGCTATACTCCAGTTCCTGTTGCTCTTCCAATTCTTTTTCTCTTTAGCCTCTTCTCTTAATGAAGAGGCTAAAAGAGGAGCTGGATAAGTTTATTACCCTATAATCACAAAATGCTTATGCGAATGTACTGTGGGTACATTCTTTTCTTTTATTTTTTTTTAATTTTTTTATTTTTAGAGAAGAAAAGAAGGACAGAATATTTCACATCTGTAAAACCTGGAAGAATTGAATAAATACTCAAGAAGAAAAAGTCATAGTACTTGTTACTATGGGGGTCACTGTCAGGGAAGCTGTTTAATACCAGATATTTTTCTATGATACAGATCAGCAGAGTTGTGGAGAACATCCTTAGAAAAAAACAGCACTGCTTTGTGTATTTTCTGTGTCTTATTGAGAAAACACTGCTTCCTCAGACTTCCACTTAGGCTGYGTTCAGCAACCCATTTGTGTCATCAGGGAATGCAACAAAATTTTGATAGTAAAGAAAGAATTRAGGTGCCATAGATGACATTTGAATCTGGGGAGAAAAAGTAAAAGAAACTTAAATACTAGAAGAGAATGAGTGGAATCTTCAARCATCTTAGAAAAGAACCAGAGCTGCTGGTTTAGTGTGATGCCAGCAAAGTATAYGTTCTCTGTAACATAAATAACACACCTGAGAGAGAGGGTTATTCAACAAGATATATATATCTTGTTGTAGTAACAGTGAAACCACTGCAGTTGATGAAGAAATAGTTGACTCCTCTGAATGGTGGATTAGGTAAGGATAATTGTACCTTATGTTGCTGCCTGAGTAAATAAACTGAGAATGTTCTTATACAATGACATACAAGGGAATGGGTTACCTAGCCTTAAAAAAAGAGTCTAAGAAGTGAAAGGAATTAATTAAAGAAGGTTTCTGGTGCAATCCGTGCAGTAGAGTGGTCACAGCTAGAGACCAGTGGTTTATGCATAGTAGATGCTAACAGGAAATGAGAGTTAATAAGCTCAGATAGAGGAGGCAGCTTTGGTATGGTTGTAAAAGACTTTATGTCTTAGTTGTGGGAGGCCTTAACTATTACTATTTTATTAGCTGAAATCAACTGCAAACCACTTATTGCTGTTACTGAAAATGGCCTTGTGAACACTCCAGAGAATTCACAGCTTACTTTTTTTTTCAACTACAAATGGATGATCTGTAAATTGAATCTGAACCTGGAAGAGATTTGGTGATGCAGACACACTCTCTAAAGCATTTGACAGAAGTGGCACAGTTCAGCATTACCATGTTGTGTTAATAAAAATAATTGTGTTCTAAGGTGAAAGACTGTGAGTTTCAGATGATTGACTAAATAGGATAAGACTCTACAAAAAGTAATTAAGATTAAAAGCATAGTGGCGAGGACAGCATATTCCTCATCTCTGTTATCATTTTAAGAGGAGCTATGACCACTGCATGAAATCCTGTTTCAAGAATGATAATTCCTAAGGTGTTATGAAGAAGTATGTGAAAAGTAGTCAGGGAGGTCAATAGGGATTCTTTCAAAAGAAAAAATCTAAAGAAAAGAGGAGAGTTATTCTGACCTCAAACAAACAGTAATACTGAACAAGCTCTTAAGTTTTGCTGTGTATGCCAGAAATTAAGATCAAGGTGTAGGAAAGAACTGTATTGATGATACAGAAAAAAATCAAGCTAGAGCAAAGTAGATATAGATTATTTACATTGATTAGGGAAAAAAAGCCTGAAACAGAAGTCTAAGAACTTTGTACTTACTATTATTCTGACTTTTGTGAGATAGTTTTGCTGGCAGATACAACTAACCAAATTATGCTGCACACCAAAGATATTTTTTGACAGCAGTGGGCCAGAAATAGGTATACATGAATGTGAACAGTTTGCAGTAGAATATAGGCTTACTGAACTATATGCTAGCCCCAATGATGTTCAGTCCAGTAGAGTGGTGAAAAGTAGTTTGTRACACAGGAAACATAGAATCATAGAATGGTAAGGTTGGAAGGGACCTCTGGAGATCATCTAGTCCAACCCTCAGCATAGCCCCATATAGGGATTGAACCCATGACCTTTGCATTAGCAGCACCACACTCTAATCAACTGAGCTAAAACAAACAGAGCATATTTAGACATAGCCAGAACAAGTGGCTATCCTGTCTTCTGACAGCAGCAGGTCTCATGTTCCAGATGAAGTAAGACACAACCTAGGATACCTCAGACATTGTTGGACAGTTTAGTTATTATTGTGATTTCATGTATTTACATTAATAATGGTTTTAATTATAGCTGTTGTTACATTTTGACTTGGAATGGAGCATGTGGTATTTGGGACTGTGCCTTCAGAGGCTGAGCAACTTGGCAAGGCACTGTGAAACTCTTGTTGCACTACACAGACAGCTGGATGCAAACAGAGGATTATTCCAAGCACCTCTGCTGCTGAGTAGCACTGTAGACCGCAGAAGGAAGAGCTACTGAGGGCCAGAAGACAGCCTAGAGGCAAGTTGCCCTCTACCTATGATTGATCTGCTAAGACCCTGTGGGAGATAGGCCATTTGCTKCTTTTGGAGAAGTGATGCCAACCCACCCAGAGAGAGGGATTCTGAGAAGTCTCTGAAAGGGGAACCTCAAGGAATGTCCCTCCTCCCCTCGGCAGTCATTCCTGCGGGAAACACCGCCTGGCTCTGAAGGAGGWAGTGAGTCCCAGCAACTTTGATATGAGGCAGAAAAGCTCATTTTGTCCATTTTTAGGGCTGTGTAAGGCCTTCAGGATTTGGGCCATGGACAGCAGAAATTGTACTGCTTAGGTTAATATGAAATAGGTTGACAGGTACTGCAGGTGAGACATTTTTCTGGTATGTACAACTTAACTCTGGCAGGTTGAGATGGTGTGACTTGGTTCCAAGCCTAATAAACCAATAGAACTTGTGTTTCGTATGAATGGGCTCATTCATTTCAATGGGAATGTGTGTACATGTGTGTTTTGTGTGTGTGTGTGTGTGCGTGCGCATGTATAGAGAGAAGAGGATCACTCTTCTCCCATTTCCTCGTAGCCTATATCCTASAGCATGTCTAAATATCCTGAGTAGTAACTCTTTTATAAGGAATCTGAAATAAAGAGTCCAAGGAAAGCTTAACAGCTTCATAGTTTGTAATTCTCTTTTGACCACATTTTGTTTGTCAGGGAGAGCACAAGAATTAGGCCACACATAATTTAACACCTTCTCCTATTTCGGATTYGTTGATTTAACTTTTTCTGAGATTTTTTTTTTTAATGTTTGTCTGAATTTAGTGGTTGTGAAGAAGAGCAACAGCCCTAAAGACTGAAGTTTTCCTTGTAGAATGGGTACAGGACGAGCTCCGGCAGAGCAAGTTTCCCTATATTACCACACTGATTTGGCCTTGAATGACCTTTTGTAAGGCCCAGTAGACTGAACAATAGTTCAGTCTTCATATCTTTTCAGTTCTTGGCCTTTCACTAAGACTGACAGCCAGATGTAACAAATGTGGCGGTGCTTCTGGGAGGCTGATATATGTCCAAATCAGAACCTGACTTCTTTCACATAGGCATAATGTTATAATAACCTTTTCAATAATAAGGAGGCTGGCAAGCAGTGCTAATGAGACTGAGATCTCAGGGTGAATATTTCAACACCTGCAGCCATGGAAGTGCCACCTTTCCCAAGGGCTCTATTATTATAGCAGTGCTTAGACTAATACTTGCTGCGCCTTGTACAAACCCAGAGCATGACAGAAAAAATGTGGGAGGAGGGATCCTTAAAGTCACAACCCCTCCTACTAGAACCCTTTAATAAATGGAAGAGAGGCACAGGAAAATAAAATAGCTTTCCCAAGACCCTACCACAGTTAAGCAGACAAAAGGACATGGATATTCCAATGCCCTGGCTAGCACATTGATCCTGCTGTCTTCTGAGGGTGAACAATGAACTTACCTCCAAAAAGCAGGTAATGGCTATGGTAGCAAATTATCACTCTGCTACACTCCCAGATTTTGATCTGTCTTTTGGATTTTTGAAAACAAGGACCCTCTTCTGAGTTTGCTTTAAGAAAAGCCTAAAGCCCACTCCATGACTTTTCTTAACATGAATCCTTCCATTTAGGCACAATGCCTTCAAACTTCATGTGGCTATTTCTGCTAGGGCTTTGTTTGGGGCCGTGATAAAAACAGAGACATTTAGCCTGTAGATACCAACTCCTTGCGAAAGTCTGGCTGTTTAGATCCAGTAGATTTGCTGGGCCTATCTCTGTAGAAAACTGCTTTCTTGCATTTATTCATTTTCACGTAGTATCCAAGTTAGCACTGGCTACTGAAGAAATTACTATTGATACTCATTAATTCTGGTCTCTGAGAGGAACCATATGTGCAGAGCAGAGGGAAAAGAATACTATTGTTTTTTAATACCAAGTCACTGCTACTGATTTTTTTGTTTGTTTTTAACAAGGAGAAATAAAACAAAAAAGGTTTTCCCTGAAACCTAAATGTCAAGAGAGTATTTCCTGTAGTTGCCACAGTGTCTTCAGAAAGTTTCAATCCAACAGGCCAGAGTGGTATCACTTGTTTTAAAGCATATCTGTAAAAAATCCATGGTTAGATTCCTGCATCTCAGGTCACAGGAGAGTGGGATTATTAACAAGTTCCAGCTGCTTTATGGAGTTTCACCAGCCATTTGTGGATTTTTACTTTTTTTTTTTAAGGAAATCTTTTAACTACTTTTTTTCCTGAAGGTATATTAAACCTTTAAATCTTTTTATTTTTTATTTTTTTAGTTCGTATTAAATAGTCCCTTTGTGTCCATGCTGAAGAGGAAGTCTTTAATTACATTAGTTAAAAAAAAAAAAGGAATAGTTTCTGAGTTTCTGATTTTGCTCTGAATTGCTCTATGATTGTGCTGTCCCCTCTAGTCATATTCTTTATATTTATTTTCTCAGCATGGTGCTTGTTTCAGTACTTAAGCTGATGATCTAAAACTGTGTGAGATATATTTTGCTATACACAAGTTGTATAATATGAATGGCCAGATCACTCGGGCTGGCTGAGT
Organism: Rhea americana; assembly: GCF_003343005.1. NCBI lineage: Eukaryota > Metazoa > Chordata > Aves > Rheiformes > Rheidae > Rhea > Rhea americana. The sequence goes on along the minus strand of NW_028186867.1, from coordinate 7,236,932 downwards.
TGTCCCGTGCTTGGGGTGGAGGAGAGAAGCTCCAGTCAACCATCTCGCTCTTTGATTCCAGGAAGATGCAGGGCCAGGCTYGCCCCTGCTGAAATTTATAGCAACCTCTAATTATGGTGTGCTATCAGATAGCAGGAGAGTGCTACTGAAGCATTACTGGAATTTAAGGAGGTCCAGCCATGCATCCCTTCAGTCTCAGTCTGCTTCTCTTGCCAGAGCCAGTCCCACTGGCTTGACACCACTGAAGAATTCCCTTATTCCCTTGTAGGAGTGCTTTCCAGTTGCTTTGCTCAGCGTTGCACAGCTGCCAGAGTTGGAGCTTAGGACTGGCCAGTCTGTTCTACCTCAATTACTGTTATTTCAGAGCAGGAAAATGCTGAATAAGAAAAACAAATATAAAGATACTGTTTTTCACTCCAAATTTAGGGGGTCTAAAATTCTGGCACTAAAATCTTTGTTTGGAAATTTGGGCCTAGATCTGGAAAAGGAGCAATAACAGTGACTTACTGTAGTATCTATGTTTGAATTTAAATGAGAGTAGGCAAGGTATTTCTTCATTTAAAGATGCAGTATTAGGAAAGTAAATATCCATTCAAAGATGTGTACTGTGATGAAAGCTCAGGAATGACAATTTGCCAAGTGATTATTAACAGCAACAAAAATAYGCAGATTTTTTCTTGCAGATTTAATGTTTACCATACTGTTGTTTATCGTACACACGTATACAATCTTCTGAATAAATGTTTGTATATTTATGATGCACGTGTTTCTCCATACTATATGTATGTACACAGATATGTATATATGTAAAGTATACATATATTTGCACATACTATTCCAGATATTCTGCGGATAGGGTCATCATTCTAGCTAAGAGAAACACAAAAAAGCTCAACATTTTAGTCAGTATCTATTCCAGATTTTATAGGAGAACTGGGGCATTGCCATGACAATTCCAAGAATGAGAATTTAATCCTTTTTGTAAACACCTACTGACTTACTGCAGCAGTACCTAAAACTTATTAAGGGTGCTTGTTCAGGCAAAATATACATAGAACACTTTGGACATCCTCCTTCTTCTGTAAWTTTTTTTTTTCTTAATGTAAATACAGATTAATACAAATAAATAAGTTCTAATTTTCATGAAAATCTGCATGCCTACAAAGTTTGGCATATATTAAGAAAAGCACCTGGAACTTTGTAGCTCTTATGTAAAATTAATAATAAATGCTTTCTTGCCAACATCAATATGTTTATATTATGGTCATGGGGCTCTCTCTGATGCCTAAATTATTTAACACATTAATTTTTTATCTCCACCCAAGCCTGCTACATAAAGTTGCTGAGTTTGTATCCAAGGTGGTGGTTCGAATCAAAATTATATTGCGTTTTAATTAAAGTGTTGTTAGGACATATCTCTCCGTCTTTGTTCAGGTAAAACACACTGAAGTAGTGGAAAATTATTCTTCTTCCACTTTATGCTTTACCAGGGGCTGGTAAGGCTGAAGGTAGGCCAGGTAGCACATGCAAATATTGCCTCACTCTCTGATCTATGTTTTTATTTGCCACTTCTAGGTTGTGCCACTTCAGGCCACCACAGGAAAAGGTCAGGTCTAAGCCTCAGGCCAAATCCTCAGTGCCAGTCTCATACTACAGTAAAATACTTGTGAATGTGGTGACTGTGAAGATCCTGCCTTATGATAGCCATATCCTTCTGTCCCCTGAAGGATGAGCCACAAATGGTGGATGAACAAAAGGGCAGCCAAGGTTTTCGTGTAGAACAAGGATAAAAATGGTTACAAGGGAAGCTTAGTCTGAACGTACTGATAAAATCATCTTGCTTTTAACTGAAACAAAGATATTATGAACAAAGAATCTGCATCAGTTTTTGATTTCCTAAGTTCTTCTTTGCCAGAGTAAATTTTTGCCTCCTCTTTCTCCAGTTATTTTCTGCTCCTTGGTCTTCTTGAATGAGTTCCCCAGCTGGAAGGACACTATAGCCAAGTAGGTGACTGTAAGTTACTAATGGATCTTCTGCTTCTATTTCCTCTATTAGACAAGTGTACTGTCCCCTTGTTGGGGGGAGACAGTTTATTCAAAAAGTAAAAACAGCTGAATGATTTGTCAGCACAGAAGGAAAAGATTCAAAGGCCCAGTTTTTCTCATGGAGAGACCAGCTGGCATCCAGCAAGTTCCCAATGAAACAGTCATTTTGCAGTATACAGAGACCAAAGCAATAATTTTTGTTCATGGGATAGGCTCAGTCATGATAAACAGGCAGCTTGGGAACTCTAAAAAAAAAAATGTTTTTGTGATTCTTTTGAACCACATTGACTTAAGGCACCTACTTGAAATGCCTAAGTTTGGAGGATGCTGGCTCTTACTCCATCACCATGGATGTGCTTTTCTCATTCCTGATGATTATAGTGCAGGCAGAAAGCTGAGCAGCTGCAGGAAAGCCAGTCAGCCTGATCAGCAGTACTCCACCCTGTCCAATGTTATAGCTCTGGGGGAAAAGGGTTGTGGCCATGTGATTGCCTAAGGTGCTGCTCTTCAGGAGCCACAGTTAACCATTAGTAATTGACCTCTGGTAAACTATTAATAGTCCAGGGGTCTCTAGTATCATCCTATGTCTGTTCTGCTACCATCTCATACCTGTATTCCTCTATACTACATCATTGTCCTAGGTTCAGAGATATTTAATTCTACAAAGAATAAATATTTGTTACTATATAAAAATTATGGCTATCTCAAGCAATTAAAAAAAATAAACAGAAGTTTAGCAAACAGGACCAAATTAGGCAACAGTCACCTGGTTATGAGAAAATAGCTGTTACGGCTAACCAAGCTAAAACAATGCTTCAGACAGGCCTAGAAAAGTGCAGATGAAACCTAGAAAGTCTTGAGGACTTGCAGAAATAGTGTGAAAGTTGTGTCTTGTTTAACAATGTCAATAGTGTATTTACTGCACTACAGGGCTACACTCTGCTTGGCTTCAAAACTCTCAGCTCTTCCCTATAACCATTCCRTAGACAGAGATTCCTTCCCCAGGAGGCTTAGCTGGTGCATACACAGTGAACTTCTTTGTCGTGTCTTGTCAGCTGCAGCTCCCTTTGTGATGAACCTTCCTGCATTCCTCTACCTCTCTCAGTGGGGAGAAAGTCTTCCATCTGGGGCACTAACTGCTTTTCAGGGTCATACACCATCCTACTATGGAGCACCCCTTTGTAAATTCCTGTACTAGACAGGAGGCTCACGATTTCATTCACTTAATCTCCAGTAAACATTTTCTGGTGGGCACTACCGTGGCCTTACCTTAAGTTTGTCATGAAATAACCCTGCTCTCAATGCAGTTCTCTGTAGTCTGTTCTTTCTGCCATATCAATTCCCCTTGAGGTAAGAGGATTCAGATACTGCTTCTTATCCAGCATAAAATGAGGCAGGCAGGTGCTTCTTAGAGGTCTAGCTTAGCCAAAAGCCTCCCCTAGATGTCATCAGCATATTTCTCGTATTTTCTTTTTCAAGTTGCTGAGATTAGACTTTGTTGCCTTGCCTTATATTCTCTCTACTTCCTTTCCTTGACAAGATTTTAGGACTCCATGCAGCTGTCCTCTTTGTTGGGGAAGGCCATAGCTGTCATGACTCGTGACAGTTCTGGAAAAAAGTCAGATGCATTACTCCCAGATATTCTTTCAAAAAAYGACCTTTATATATTCCCATCTACCACTGGCTTCTTTCTGTTTTTCTGCTTACTCCTTTTTGGTGTCATTAGTTTTTTTCCTTTTTCATAGGAGATGATGAAAAAATATCATCTGTTACTGCTTTTTATTATCATATTTTCTTTTTTCTTTGCTACCCTGTGCATTTATCTGTAAGTTGTCTTTCTAGGAGATATGTTTCCCTGACTTGAGATTCACTAATTTCTTCAGGGGCTGCTTTCTTGCACCAGGAAGTGATTTCTGTCAGGAACTCTTTCCTGTAGCCATGTTTCTAGACAGAGGCAACTTCTTTCTAAACATTCTTGGTTTTGATGGGGACTCTTGTAAATCCTCTGGGCCTAATGCACATTAGGCTCTGGCTGCCATGCAGCTGATGTATCCAATGTAATTGTCAATATCTGATCATATGAATGTTACTCCATGAAACAGAGATGGGACCTCAGATGCCATGTAGTCTGTCCTTCTACTTCAAGACAGTCTCTGTCTTCCTAAGCCATTCCTTACAGAGGTTTGTCTAACCCATTTTGCAGACCTCCACTGATGTAGTCTCCACAACATTTTTGCATCTTTGTCATTAGAACAGGTTTTAATGTCTAGCCTAAACTTTTCTTGCTGCAGTTAAAATCTGTGGGACTGAGCCTATCCATTATTGATGTGGAGAATAGCACATCTCCACCCTCCTTGCTGTACTCTTTTCCCATGGGAGCCTGTTCTAGCATGGCTATCCTTACAGTCAGAGCATGCAGGAATTTAGGGACTGAACTGAAAACTCCTGCAGCAACTTCAGGAGTTGCTACTCCAGGGAGCATCCTGCCTATCCTTTGTAAATGAATAGTTTCTGTCATTGTGTATATTAAAGTTTTTCATTCTGAATACAAAAGCCAAAGCCCACTGGAATCAGTAGCAGTTTTTCTAGTGGCTAAAGGGGCCTCAAAAAATGGAGGACCCATATTACTGTTGGCCTCTAACATTTGGTAGCAAAATGACTACTACAGAAAATTATATGACACTAGTATCACATCAAATACAGCTTTGCAGTGCTGGGATAGACTATACAAGATCCTATATAAACCCCCAAATGTCTGTGAATGTTTATGATTTAGAAGTTAGTGCAGTGCCTGAGACTGCTCGTTGAAAGTCAGCTGCCCACCTACAGAGGAAGAATGGTTTTCTCCTAGTCTCATTGTCTTTCTAGTTATCAGCCCAGACACCTCCCTTCCTCAGATCTGCTAATCCTGATCTCTGTTTCTGTGTGAAAAGTGTATTAGATAAGAGCTTTCTTTAGTTACATTTTTTCCTCCTTTCCTATGGTAGTAAGGACATGCATTCTTTTTGCAAAATACCCAGCCCATGTGTCAGGCTCCTCCTCATAAGAAGGTATGAATAGAAAGGCATGAGTTAATCCTTCTTTTTCTTGAAATAGCTTAGGTGTAAAATATTTTGTAATCTGCAATTATGGCATTGATCAGGACTTGAGTTGCTTTTCAGGGAAATCATAATCACAAATATTTCTTGTATTACATTGTTCAGAGTGAGGGCTCTTGCTAATTCCTTTTCTCTGTGGAATGGGCATGTGTTTTGGCTTTATAATTTAAAAGTTCAAGACTAGCATTTTTCCAGGTCTTGTTGTCCTGCAACTTGTAAGCTCAATATTTAAGAGTAGCGTGTTTATTTATATATGTTGTTGTTAATCCAAATTGTCTGCTAACCTAATCCCTTGTTAAAATGAAATCACATCAGCTATTTTAGATTAAAAAGCTAAAACAATAGCTCAGTCAGACACTTCACACATCTGTTTTACTTTTCCTGAATAGGTATGCAGTTTTTCTTACAGTCTTTCTCTGCAAAAGTGTCACCAATTAGCTATACTTTCCTTTCCTTTCATTTTCCTCTTTTGGCCTAAGTCTTTTGTTTTTCTGGTTCTATTGCTGATTACTTTTGAAACACTGACTTTTTTACATGTTTGTTTTCTTTCTCAGTAATACCTTTTAAAATGGATAAAAATTTCATGCTTATTACTTGTTAATATGTTATCATACTCTATTACCCAAATTTGGACCAGAGGTAATTCCAATGTGGGAAATGCCAAAATAATACATTCTTGGAGATGAGATCTTAGACAGATATGGAAACCCAAAGTAGGCTTTGATTTACTTACAGTCTACAGGAAATGAAGCATTACTGCCAATGTGGTACATTGAGATCTTAACTGCAGATAACTTTATTTTCAGCTTTACCTGCTGTTTTGATTTAAAGTGTTTTTCACATCATCTAATTTTTCATGAGCTTTCACATGTTTAGGTTTGGGCTTTTTTTTAAGGATTTGCATGCATTTTCATTTTGTGCGGAAAAAAAAAAACCCTATTTAGTGTATTTACAGAGCACTTTACAATTACATCAGGTGAGGGTTCTTCCAGCCTTTCTGTGCCAAAAATGTGGAACAACTCCCCTTGCTCCTGCACATGGTGTTTACCTCATTGCTTTTTAATAAAATGTTTTTTTAGCCTAGTACTCAGATAAGATGGTCATAATTTAGCCAAGATAACCTTTAGACACATCTTCTGATTTTATATCATTTTCTTGATCCATTTACTTCCATCTTTAATGGAGAAGTAATCTTCTGAGGCAACTTGAGCTCATCTCTGTCCCCTTTTAAACTTTGTGTCAGTCACTTGAACATTATCAACTGAGGAACTTTTAAGGCTCCACCTGCCTCAGAAGGGTAGTGACTATGCATCTGGTGGGAGGTAGGAAGTGTTATTACTTACTTTTGGCTAAAGGGAAAGTAAAGCATAGAGAAATCATATAAGGTAAATTCAAACTGTTCCACAACACCTAGAGGCTGCCAGGAAATGAAACCAGTTCAATTTGCCTTCTTGAGCTTGTGGAAGCCACACCTATGTATTGAGTACATTTGTCCTCTCAGTATCCTTCTTGAGTATAAATGTCTCCTTCCATGAATAAACACGAAGCATTGTGCCCTTGTGGCTACCCACATTCCTGTTGCCTTCTGAGCAGGTCTTTTTTAGCCTCCATACCCAGCCTTCATGCTGCTTTGAATGGTGGCACGTCATCTTTCCCAGTCCATAATACATGCTTACAGGCTTTAAATTCTGTAGGCTTACAATATCAGTCTTAATAAGAACATACAGTTGCAGCTTTGGGCCCAGGACTAACWGCTGTCTTCTTGTAGATTCTTACAGAGTGGATGAAAATACGGATAACTTTACCAAATTTGTGCCAGAAGCAATTGCTAGGAGCAATGCATTCTCCCTGCTAAAGGACTCCAACTCCTGTGCTAGCTCTCAGTAACTGTGCAATAACTCTGATCTGAAAGTTAGACAGTTTGGCTCTGATCCAGGAGGTATAGTAGCCCTACTAGACAGGAGAGCAAATCAAAGTCATTATTCTTTCCTTTGATAAAGTCCAAACCCTACTGAAATCATTAGGGAGTGAGCTTTATGCTTCAGTGGGCTTTGTTTAAACTGGAATCTCAGGACTGCATATTTCCGACCTTACTTTAGACATCTGGTGGAGGAGCTTGAATGAGGAGGCTTCGTGTGTAGGCAAGCATGTCCACAGAGAAACTCGGTTACTACCTAATGATGGATAGGATGGATGGATTGATGCCTCAGTGTGCAAGAAGCTGACAATTCTGCTAGCCTGGTGGCTGCTATATCTCAAGGTCTGGCATGATTAATTACCCACTACTGCAGACAAAACCACTACATGGTTAAATTTTTGTACCTTCAGTATTTCTGGTCCCRGTCACTCTATACTTGCCCTATAGATGATGGAAACAAACACTTCTAGGGTGTGATTCATGTGGCTTCTGTTTCTGGAGGAGATGCATTGACGTGTTCATTTTCTTTTCATCAGCTTTAAGGGGAACTTACTTACATCATTACATTCATCAGCTAGGGTAACTAACTCTTACACAGATACCTTTCTTCAGAATGCTTCAAATGCTGTTTAGACACCCAGAATGTGAAAAGCACCACCCAGCTACTGTGCAATATTATTGTGAAGAATCATAAAAACACATGGCAAAGTAAAGTATGCAGTATTTTGTGTACCTAGCATGCTTTCTGGATGGGCTGCTGTCTAGTTTTCTATCTATCCCTTCCAGTTTATTATGGTTTCTCATTATGTAATTGCAATGTATGGATATGTTTGGTTCTTGAGGAGATGTGTACAACTGGATCATATCTTTAACAGTTTGTCAAGTCTCTCACCAGGGATAAAGGAATATTTCAGCAAGTCTGCCATACTGGGTTCTATTGACCTTCTCTTATCACAAGCAAACACAGCAGCTAAGAAATAGCAGGGAGTTAGCTCCTCAACTCATGTTCACAGTCTTACTGGAGAGAAAAAGGCTTACTTAGGATAATTACCAAGTCCATAAAGTTAGTGCTATGGATGAATTAGTTTTGAGAAATACTGTGACACTCTGAAGAAGTTACCCTCTGTCTTCTGACCAATTAGTTTCTTCTATGCTTATTACAGCTAGGAGTCCAGGCACCTCTAGAAACTGCACCCTGCAGTATCCACAAATACATTGTGCTCACAGTACATGTGATCTTCAGACAATAAATAACTGAGTAGGTGATGTTTCATCTGTGCTTTTGCAGTGACACTCAAGAAAAAATGTAAGTGAATCAGTTCTGATAATATGTCAAAAGAATATTGTTTTATGTAAGAACGAGATGTTAGAATTTTAATGTAGATGAAAACAGGTTCCAGTGTGCCATTTTGGACCACTGTGGCACAAAATCTATTCTAATTATTGGCATATGTTATATTTCTAGCATTTTCTATTCCCTTTTTAGCGATTTCCATGATTCCTGTAATATCATTTTCCATTATCATAGTCCTTGAATTCAAGGAAAGTGAACAAGTGAAAATTTCTGATTCTTGTATTCTATTTTTGAAATCTGTGATCTGTTTTTCTTTCCATTACATCTCTTTTTCAAGTCTCTTGATACTTAGATGATTCCCAGTGCTGCAATATCTGCTACTTTCTGAACACATCTTCCTCATAAGTACTGCTACATGGTATGAAGATGTGACTATCTTAATTTTACAGCTGGCTTTCTAAGCTTTGGTGTTGCATACAAAATCACAAAGACATTTTAGAGCTCAATTTCTGTTAAATTGTTGAGAATCTGAGATTAAGTAACTAGCGCAAGTTTCACCAAAAAAAGGACATATGACAAAGTAGGCAACTCAGTGGGCAAAGTAGGCACATTCTGTATTAGAGGCCTTCCTGCTGGCTATTTTGTTTCTCCAGGAAACACTAAAGCTATAACTAATGGAAAATGAGAATGGATAACCAATGTTACCCTAGACTGCTCACAGTTACACAAAACAAATTGAACTGCATGAGAACTGTTGTCAAAGAGTGAGCTACAGCAAATATTTGGGATAGAATCCACAACTATAACCTGGCAATGCTTTGCATCACAAGTGTGTCATTTAGAAGCTGGTGGTGATTCTGCCTGGTAATTTCTTCTTCATGGTTTTAACACAATGGGGTGTGATTTGTTCCGAGCACCTGTGACATGCTCCGGTATCTTTGGTGAACAGAGAAGTACTGTGTTCATTGTTCATTCTTTGAGGCTCACTACAGGAGACATATTGCAGTAGATAGTTTGTTGGAAGGTAACATCTCTTACCTTATCCAGAAGTTCAAAGATGAATCCTCAATTTATGCATTCCTTATGTTTACTACTTTGTTTGTCCTTTCTAGACCAGAGAATATTTTTCTCAGAAGTTTTGCTAATTAAGAAGCTCAAATTAAGCTACTGTTTTTGCTTGATCTCATCCTGCAAACAGAAATGAACAAGAAGCACTCTTCGTGAGGAGAGTAGGTCACTATGAGTCGTGGGATGGGGGTTGAGGAAGAAACAGGGAGAAGGAGGAGGAAAAGGAGAGAGTTGTGCAGATTTCCTGCTCACACTTCAAAAGGGGTTCTCTTCTTCTGTATTATTTCCTTTCCTATTAGCTTCACTTTGTTAGCTTATGGTTCCAAAATGCACCGGGAGTCAACTCCAGTGCAAACCTGATATTAAAAACTAACAGGCTAATGCCAGGGAAAACACACTTTCCTCCTGGTTTCAAAGACAGATTTTTTTTTTCATAAGTGCAGCCATGCTTTTCTAATAAAAATTCATTAAACAATGGTTATGAAGGATGAAGGGTGGGGGAGGGGGAAGGGATGCAATCAAGTGAGTCCCTTTGAACTCACTTGAAAAAATACAAAAGCAAACAACCAAGCTGTTAGCGTCACACATTTCCCTTATGAACAGAAAGGCCTATCAAAGTTTGCATTTGAGAGTAAAGATGAGTTAGGCACCTTCTCCAAACTTCTCCCTCCAAAAATTGTAGGATTTCTATTCTGTAAACATGGATGTGGAAGCTCTTTTATGTTGCTTCAGTTTACATTATTGTGGATCTAAACGAGTATAGTAGAGACTGCTTAATTCATTTATGTAAAGTAAAAACAAATGTAGAAGCCCTCGCTATTTTTTATTGTTAACATCCCATTGGGAGGCAGGAGAGTAAATATTTTAGAAGTTTAAAGCAATCTACTTAAGCTTAATAATAATGCTGGGTTTCAAGTAACAGAGAAGAGTACAAGTCACTGGAAGATCAAAGATTACACTGAGTTTTATAGCAAATCTGGGCAAAGATCTCTTGGGAAGGGTAAATCTTCAGAACTCTCCTTTCTCAGTCTTTCATGGTGATTGTTTGACATCTATTGAACAAGAAAGTGAAGAAGCGAGAATTCAGACAGTTCTTCTGCTCCCAGAGAAAGAGGCGGTCAGAAAACTGACCAAATGCTGACTTTCTAGCAAGTTTATAGCTTAGAAATTATAAATAAAAAAAAGAAAAAAGTGCCAGAGACACACTTTCTTTTCCTGGATCAGCTGGCAATCTTGTGCTAATTGAATTTTGAGTGAGTCATTTCTAAATAAGATTGCTGACAGTTTCCCTCAATTTATTTTAAATGCTTGTGCTTGTCAGCAAATTTTCTGAATCGTTTACCTGTTGAGAGGCACTAGACACTCTTTACATTCTTCCCAGCAACATTGTCCTTTTCATCTGAAACAAGAATAAGGGAGTGCTGTATTTTGGGCCATCGGCATGATTGCATATTAAAAAAAAAAAAAAAAAANAAAAAAAAAAAAAAAAAAAAAAAGAAGAAAGAAAAAAGGAGCATCAAGCAGAAGAGCTGATAATGCATGATGCCACGTAACAATACTGTAATATCAGGTATGTGGATGTGGATGTGTTCAGGGGATTAATATTTAGAGAGTATAATCAAGAATCTCTAACATAGGAACAGAAACTGGGCCACATTGTTTTCCCATGGCTGAGAAAGTTTCCACTGGTCTGGCTTCCAATTATAAAAACACTGGAGTCCTCAGCCATTACACCAAAGCTTGTAAATTTCCTAATGAATATTTAAAATAACCCTATGGAGTTTTTTAATGTTAATGCATTTCAGCCTTTGACTAACATGAATATCCTACAGGGCTACCATCGTGTTTAGCTACATGGTTAATTCTATTCTTTCTTTTAATGCTAAAATATAATCCCAGAGAAAAAAATAAAAAGGAGAGAGAGGTCTTTACTGCAGTTATTTCTGGTGTGCATTTTATGTTTCTTGCCACGATGAACTTCCAGACRTGGAGCAGAACCACATAGCTAGGTTGTTTGTAGGCTTTCTTACAACAAAAAAGCAATACATGCACTCCATGCCATCCTCCACACACACACACACACATACACACAAAAAGCAATTATTGAGAATCAATACCATAATAATGGTGAGCAGAGCTGTGTTTTTTCCTTGATAGCCAATTATGAGCAATTTACTAAAGTTGTCAACTCATGGCAAAACAAATAGTGTTAATAGTGTAGATTTCATAAAGACCTATCTATCTTGTTATTGCTGCAGTCTGAGCAAACTTCCAAGTTCAGGCTGCTAATGGAACAATAACTCACCCAGGGATGTAGTACCATCACCATCACTGGTTGCATTTGGAGATGGGAACTGAGGACTGCCACCATGCAATATGCCCAAAGGTGATTCCAATATAAATAAAAACTGGAGTTTTGCAACAAAGGTGGAGCCATTATACCTTGTAGTTTTCTTATATGCTTTGGGGGTCTTTTTGGACAGTGCAATGAAATACTGTAGTATTTTTGGAAGAATTTTGAAACTGGAAAGTTAATGCTGTGTTTTTGGTTGCTGATTTTATGCCTTGGGACAGGCAGTGAGAGTTTACCATGTGTTTGCATAGTCTCTAGCACAACAGAAACTTTGTGGCTTCTCAGTGCTGCTAGCCTGCCAAATTATATGGAGAAGGAGAATAAAAATGATGTTAATATGGTAGATGAAAAGTTTGATATAAAATCAAACAGATTTCTTTGTGTTGATGACAGTGTTACTAGGCAGAGTTCTGCCAAATTGTTTTAACTGTGGGAAGTTATGTTTTGTATACTGCAGTTAATATGAAAGTCTCCGCCTTTGTGAGAGGAACTCGGCGTTGGTCTTGGTGTTGTACACTTACAAATTAGTTCTGATAAAGCATGATTATGTCCCACTTTCCTGTGACAAAGAGCAACAGGGGAGAGAAAATAAGCAAAAAGCTCTATGGATTTGAGGTGTTCTCACCAGGGAAGAGGTAAAGTTGTGACAGATGTTTTTCTCTGAGCTTTGGGAAATCCTTAGAGGTGAAGGATGTGTGTGGGGAGTCATACATATTGTTTATGTCTGCAAAGCTGAGCTCAGTTGTAAATGTAGTTGTTCTTTAAACCCTTAAAATTGTGCTAGAAAGTATACTTGTGGGCATGTTGAGAAGGGAAGTCTCATCACAGTTGGCCTGTTCATCTGACTAATGCTCCTGCTCAAAGCTCTGGAAGAGTGAGCAGGGATGCAATATGTGAGTGTACACAAAGGCAAGGYATGGGAAGACAAACCAGATTCAGATTTATGAAGGATTATTGCCAGGCGAAGAGAGTTTCTAAGTCTTGTTCATCCTTCTCTAGCCTTACAGAAGCAGAGACTCACAATGGCAAAGGTATTCCTCCAGGGGACAGAGGGAGAGAAGGACCAACGCTTCTTGTAAGGGCCTGCCCATCCTCCTCTCTGAAAGGTGTGTGTGTGTAAGTGTGTATTTGGCACTTAAATCTATTTTCTCCTCTTTTTATTCCTTTCCAGCTAAACAGTGAAGGAGTGACACTGGCCTTCCATTTGCAAGAAGCTGCCAACAGCTGTTTCTGGTGTGATATCTGCCACACACATGTGGTGCTCCCTAATGATGGTCTGACGAGGAGAGTGTGTTCTGAGGACAGTTACAGAGCTTGCTAGCGATTTTAAGACACTGTTCTGCTTTCCTTTTGTGTGTCTCAGGCTTTAGAGCAAGTGTACACTCCATTTTCCTTCCCAAGGTGCAGCTGTCAGTGGAGAGTGAAGGGGTGTCTACACTGGGAACTCACTCCAAATGCTCGCTTAAGCTGCCCTGTCCGTTTAAATCTCCACTCCCTTTCCTACACAGTGGAACAGCTGACTCAGCTGCAGACTCCAGGTGCTGCTCACAGGGTACCTTAAAYGCCTTAAACTGATTCTCTGCTGGAAACTGAATAAATATCTCTTCTGCCATAATCCAAGCTGTATGTGGCAAGGGTGGAAGTTGGCATCACAACTTTCCTGGACATCTTTAGCAAGAAAATCATTCTGGAAAATAAAGGGTTGATTTTTCTTCTTAGTGCTAATCTGTTTCTAGCTAAGTTGAGCATGGCGAGCAAATTTTAGGAGACTTTTTAAGCATTTGCAGATCSAGCTAGCAAAGAAGAGGAAACTGATTTTGGGAAAATAAAAACCAGCCTGCACATGAATGAGAAATTGGAATGAATTTCCATGTCAAGTTTAAAGTTTGTTTTAAAAAAGTCTAGGTCTGAAGCTGAGATGCAGAATCGAGTTTGGTAGTGCTGAAACAGGGCAATCTGCTTTGTGAGCTTTCTTCCCCAAAAGACGTAAATTCAAAAACTCAGCTAGTCTTCAGGGACTTCCAYGATCTTGCGTTGCGTAGAAAAGAATCTGAAGTTCTAGGAGCCTTATCATGCTGGATTTGTCCTGAAACCGAAACAGATAGGAAAGTATTTCACTACTTAACAGTGAATAGGTAGATGTACAATGTTATTTATCAGTTCACACAACACCCTATGCCATTTTAAGACAGGAAGTGAGAAAGAACAACCCTTTCAAGTGATTCTGCAGGGAGAGCTTGGTGAGACAATGTTCATGAAATTTGGCCAAGATGCTGCCACTAGTATAGCTCTTCCTGGGCAGAGAAACACGTGATCTTTAATTAACCACAAGTTATCAAAAGTGAATAATAATATCAACAGTAAGGTACTTGCAAATTACAGTTGCATAGGTGGGAAAAGTGAGTATCAGCAGTGGACTCTGCATAATTGCTTGCATTGTGTTTTGTGTCGTGGTCATGAAAATTGATAGATGAAGAGCACAACACAACAAGGCTGGAGTGAGAACTATTAGTCTACTAGGTCTTCCTTTCCACATAATTCACATCAGAGTAGGCCTGAGTTGGCAATGTAGGAGTCCCAGATGGAAAATGGTCAGAAGGTCTGGCCCAGGAGGGAAATGCCTCTGTTTCAGTCATATAAACATTCAGTTGTTTGGAGAATGGCGGTGTTACTAGTCTCTACGTCTCTACCTATGAGTGGATGAGGGATTTTGCTACTGTTTCTATATATCTCTGTGGCTCTGCTACTTGACTTTGCCTTGACAGTAGTTTTCCAGAATCACTGTTTCTGGAAAATAGTGGTCCCTCAAAAAAGGGCTGACAGACTTTCTGTTAAGATAACTTGCCTGAAAGTCAGGTGCATACTGGCTGTCCTTGCCAACTGGTTCTGTGCTGCCAAGTGTGCTTTGGAGTTGTCCATTTTGGTAGCTATCTACTCTTTGGTGCATGACCATCTTGAGTATTGTGTYCAGTTCTGGGCTCCCCAGTACAAGAGAGACATGGAGCTACTGGAGAGAGTCCAGCGTAGGGCTACAAAGATGATCAGAGGGCTGGAGCACCTGCCCTATGAGGAACGGCTGCTGTGAGAGCTGGGCCTGTTCAGCCTGGGGAAGAGAAGACTGARGAGGGATCTGATCAATGTGTACAAGTACCTGAAGGGAGGGTGTCAAGGGGACAAGGACAAACTCTTTTCAGTTGTCCCATGTGACAGGACAAGAGGCAATGGGCAAAAACTGGACCACAGGAAGTTCCACCTGAGCGTGAGGGAGAATTTCTTCCCTGTGAGAGTGACGGAGCACTGGACCAGGTTGCCCAGAGAGGTTGTGGAGTCTCCTTCTCCAGAGATATTTAAGGCCTGCCTGGACGCAACCCTGTCTAACGTGCTCTAGGTGACCCTGCTTGAGCAGCGAGRTTGGAGTAGATGTCTCCAGAGGTSTCTCTCTCTCTCTCTCTCTCTCTTCTCTCTTTCTCCCTTCCTCTCTCCCTCTTTCTCATCTATAAGGAGGTTCCAGGAGAAGCCACACCGTGATTTAGGCACTGAATTTTGGTAGCTGGTGTTTATAAGCCAGTCTGAATGAATGGCCTGTGTATGTTATGCTGTACTGATAACATCACATCCATGACTTCATCTGTGGAAAAGGTGCAGCTGGTAAAGCACTGTTTAGAGTAAAACTGAGCACTAAAACTTTTTGTCTTGAATATTTATTTTATAYATTGCATCTTTTCTGGAGTGTGAATTTTGTTTTAATAGCTTGCAGTTTTCCCACATTTGTTGGTTATTTGAAACTATTGTCCGAATAATTTCTATGCATAATTCTTGATGTGTAAGTCTTTCACAGTCATTTCACTGAGATTATTTGAAAACTGAAATTCATATTTCAAGCTGAGTTAGTTTTTATTGGTCTCATAGGTCATAAAATATATTTCTTTCTATGGAACTGACTGCTGAAAAATAGCATGTATTGTCGTATGAAGAAATACGTTTGGGTTCCTGATGAGCAAATCTCATCTGTTTGAAGGTTCTATTTCATTTGCTTGAAGGATCATCCATAGGAGCAACCGTATTATTCAACAGATTCAACGGGTCAGCTAGCCCAATCTCCTGCACTCCCAGGTAATCATACAGTGATTCAAAGATCTGAGTATTGATCCAAATACTTAAAAWTTTTTAGCCTAGAAATTAGCTTGGAATGGCTTTCCTTATGTTTTTGATCAAGTTGCAAGTCCTGCAGACATCAACCCATTCTTGTGGACAGTTTATTTCTCCTATTTTTGGTTAAGGTCACCTGTAAAAACATCAGAAATAAAGAGACACACTGAAACAGTAAGACTGGAAGAAATCTCAGATACCTGCCATCACCAAGACTAAGCAATATTTTAATATTTTAAAGAGGAAAAGTTAATAAGTCTTACAAAATAGTTTATTTTTGTTTTGTTTTGCATATGAAAGTTTGGGTTGTTTTTTTTTTATCTCAGGAGGTTGTTATGGGTTGTTATGCCTGTTAGTTACTTYTCTGTATGAGTACCGCAAGGAACTTCCTGTCATGTTTGTGAGTGTACTGCAAACATTCATATCAGCTGACTGCTTCTTGTCCAGAAGTGAGACCACATATGGAAGTCCATTTTACCATTCAAATGAATCATTCTCCTAACAGTACAGCATATTCTCCTCATTCATACTGAAAAAATGTTTTGATTTTACACACTTTCTGCAGTGTAAAAACAGCAGATAGAAACCAAGGAATTAATTCTTGCAACATTCTGTTGTTATATTATCTTCTCAGTAACAGCCAGAAGAAAGCTGTAGTAGTAACACTGAGCAGGATAAATGATAGTGCTAGTGAATGCAAGCATGACAGAAAGTCTTTTATTCCTAACCCTCAAAATGTTTACTTTTTAGTTGCAAGCATTAAACTGACATATAAACATAAACAGTTCAGTATCATTTATATCTCAGTCAATTTAGAATGCATAGATTAATTTTGGTTAATCATTATTTAATTAACCAATTTGGATTGTTATTTCTGCATCACAAGTAGCCTGTTATTAAATGATCAATACCTGTCTTCAAATGCTGTGAAACATCCATCTTACAAAAATGAATGCTTCCACTCTATATTGTGGACACAGCTCTTCTGTGCTCACTGTCCATCTTTACTGGGTACTTTGAACAGTATTTTCCCTAAATGTAATATATGAATAAAACAGGGAGACTTTGGAGTATGACCTTTTCTTTATTCTGAATCCATAGACTTCTAGTGCATGGCCTGCTGACCAGAAMCCGGGGGTTATGGCAATGCCATTCCAGACATGTATTCAGGCAGTAATATGGCATGGGCTAACCAAGGTTTTGCTGGATGAGGTAGTAYTGGTGGCATACACCACATGATCTGAGAGGCCAGGAGAACAAAGAGCTGGAAGGGATCTCAGGAAGTCATCTTGTCCAGCCTCCTACCCCAGGGCAGATTCCCCTGGTATCTATCTCATTCTGACAGATGTTTGTCTAAGCCTCAATGATGCAGTTACCATAGCCTTGCYAGGCAGTCTTGGTGCTCTGTGTTCCTTACTGTTAGAAAGCTTGTGCTATGTCTATCCTGAATCTTCCTTGCTATAGTTAACCCACAATTTAGTGACATATGCATAGTTATTCTCTTTCTTTTATTTTGCAAGAGAACTTTTACATATTTGAAGACCTTTACTGAGTTTCCTCTCAATCTTATTTTTTAAATACTGCTCATTCCTTCAGTCTTCCATTCATTCTAGGTCATGTCTGCTAGATCTTTATTCATCTTTATTCTCCTCTGAATGGCACCACCTTGCAGTGCCTGAGTTGAATACATGAGTCCCATGGAGGCCTTCCTTACTGCCACGAGGGGAACTAGTTAACTTCATACATCTGCAAGCAACATTTCTTTCCAGATACAGCCCAGTACGTTGCTTGCTTTCTTCACAATAGCATGACATTGTTGTCCCCCCACCTGGATTCTGATAACTCCTGAAGATAATTAGATAATGATTAGTATACTTCTAAATGAAGGCATCTATCAATTTCCAGCTGATATGTGTGTTGTGTATTTATGCAGCTTAGCTGATCTATTGCCATTTCACTCTGTCATGCTGTTCCTATCTTCTATAATACATTGCTGTATGACTTTGCAATTTCCTTTTCTGAGTGTCAGGCACAGCCTGGCATAATAGAATTGCCATGAGCTCACTTAAGCAAATACAAGATATACTTATTGCTTGAARAGAGCCTAAAACAAAGAGCTTTCTTCTGTTCTGGAGTGAGGAAAAAGATGGTTTTCAGTTTCCAAGTTGTCAACTTCCTTTCAGCAATAATTTCTGGGAAGCTCTGTCCTCATCACAGCTATACATAAGTAAATCCCACCTGCATATAACAGTGTTACAATATTTCAGAATATTTCAGAGGCCAAGTTTTTCTAAGATCTCAATATACAATGTGATAAGCCCTTTGAAAATCTGGCCAGTCGCTACCTATCTAGGGCTGGCTGGAATCATCCAGGAAATCTGGCTGCTGCAGGAAATACTGAACTAATTTGGACTCCTGGCCCTCAGGGCTTCAGCAAATGAGGAGCTTCTGGGTAAGAGACATCAAATCTTAGGTATCAGGGAGTTTTCAGTCAGGTGAAATGGTAGATCCCTTCTCATGCTTCAGCTAAAACCTGCCCTACATCTTCTCTTTCACCTCTCCGTCTCTTCCTCAAAGCACAATAACTAGATAGCCGTGGGTTCAGGCACACTGGCAAGCATCCACTACAAGTAAGACCCACCCCCTATTTTTCTCACGCAACTTGAGAAAACCATTCACCCTACATCTCTGGAGGTGAATGGCTAGTTTAAACTAACTATACTATTTTAAACCATATGCCAGCCATCTTCAGCAGTCAGACATGATAAAACCACCACTTGACATCAATTTTTTTTCACACTCACCTTTTTGGTAGATTAAGTAATAGACAGTGAAGGAAAAAATATACAACTGTTGGTCTGAATTAGATGGGAGAGTGTTTTGCTGCAGTTTTCTAACTTACCAATTACCGAGTAATAGGCATGTCATTGTTTCCAGTGATGTTTCTTGCTTTCTAATAAAGCAAGTATGTGCTTACAGGCTCATGTATGCAGGCACCAAGGTTTTCATGTGTCACAAGGTAGATAACTACATAAACAAACTTATACCCATGGCAGGCACACAGATGCACCTGCCTGTGACCGCAGTTGACTACAGAACCTAGATACAGAAGCACTTTTCACACTCAGGTACAAAATATCATATGCAGCCTCCCAACAAAGGATTTCTAAGTGTGCTCTAGCTCAAGAATATTGCAAAGGAATGACTGAGCTACACATAACTCCACACAGAACTTCAAAGTCCACCTGAAATTAAATACAGCTGCCTCCAGTGAAGTGGTCAGCACAAAGTACCTTTCAGGCAAAGGGAAACAAGAGTGGTCACTCACATACAGCATTTGCAAGTGGAGGTTATGAGCTGGGAGAATATTGTGTGTTTTTTACTGTTTGTGGCCACAGCTGGAAAGAAGTTGGAGTTAGAGAAGGTGGGGAAGCAGGCAATTTGGGGTTCTTGGTGCTACTGCAAGTATTTGAACACCTGCAGGGAAAAGAGAAAGGGAGTTTCCCCATGTCAAAACTTTCTATTCACATCCTGTTTGCAGCTTTTCTAGGTATTACACTAACCACAGACTAATAAAATAGAAACAAGATGAAAGGTTCCAGCAAGAGGAAGACTTGGTAGTGTGGATGTGTTTCAGGAGTGAGGGCACAGAGTACATRTTCAAGAGACCTTGGTACTTTTCTTGCCTCTGCCACTGTGTAGCCTTTCAATCCTGGGCTAGTCACTCTGTCTCTTTAACTTTCTTGTGGTTGAGGCTGTAGGAACTGGGCTATGGTGCTTAATAAGRGCCTGTAAATGATACTGTAATACAAAGAACTCAAACTTCCCTGAGTCACCTTTTGGAGGACTGTTCAACAAACAAATAGGAAGCAATATTATAATATACTGTATGTAATAGYTCCAAAATAATTATGTGGTGACCTCTGCCAGGTGACTGAACAATGCTATATAACAACTGCAGAAGAAAATGAGACATTTCAGAAACAGAGAAAATTGTGATTAGGAAATCCCCTCGAAAGTAAACCTGTCTTTAGCCCCTGAGATGACTAGAAGTGACTGGTCAAACAAGTGGGCACTTTTGATATTGGGCCTTGAAACAAGAATGAGATCCAGCTGCTCATGCTATTGGTTTCTGCTGTAATTGTTTTTGCTAGAGTAAGCATGTCTTGGTTAGTTCTAGCTACTAAGTATGGGCTCARCTAGTCACCATGAACAGGGAAGCATTTTAGTTTGTTTTCAGAAGGGAGRTGCTTACCAGCTTCTTCTAGACACCAGCTTTTGGTTAGTAACAGTACCCACCTGGATTGCCACAGTACATATGCTTCAGCTCTCAGTATTTTTAATGTCTGAAGTGTTTGATCCTCTGTGCAGGTGTACAAACAATCACTGAAGAATGAAGAAATGGAAATTTCCCAAGGCAATGGGCAAGAAAAATATTTTTGTCTTTTTACTTGCTCTGAGAACCAGAGTGCTTAGATGGTCAGTTCTGGGCACAGGAAGAATATTTTTGAGGCTACAGGAGACTCTATGAGATGAATGTTTACTTGACATGAGATCAGATATGAAGCTCTGACTCATGCCCAAGTTCCCTTGAGATGTGAGGAGTTCAGAGCCTGGATTCCCTTTGAGCACTTTTGTATTATAAAGCTACATCTCTGCCAGTACAGGCGCACTTCAGTCCAGAGAGCTAACTGCAGCTCTTAGAGACAGACCCAAATCAGCTTTTACCTATCCAGCTCACACACTAATAACAGCAGAACCAGAACAGCAGGTAATTAAGGGCTGACTGCACCGACAATTTCATCAAGAAGCGGGGTATACTTCCAGGGCTATCCTGCTTTGAACACTGTGTTTTTGTGGCTGTATAGCTGTCTTGCTATCTCAGCTAACTGAATTAAAGGTACGTCTACACTCTCTGTGATTAACCTTTGTGTTGTAATCCATTCCCTGAAACAGCTGGAGCCTGTAACCCAGCAGGGTCTGAGCTTCACCATTCAGTTCTGCTATATTGTGAGAAGAGGAGTATAGTGAAAACTCCCTCATGTTACTCTGYCAACAAATTGCATTCCTTGTGATCTGCTGGGCTATTAGTGATGCCCAGTGCAAGATGACTTGGGCTCTGGCTGTTGCTGCTGCATAGAAGGAGGTTTTATCCTTTACTATCCTTTGTGTTGCAAAAGGCCTAACTATGGCTTTCTGTGATACTGCGGTTATTAGTAGCTGAATAGGYGCCTTGGCCCTCCATCCCTTGCTTTGTCTCTGGCAGGCATCCTCTCTTTGTCTCTGTCTTTGTTATGGCAGACAAACCTGAAGCACTTATTATTTCCTAGGTGGGAAACAGGYGCTTAGTGAAAAGCATAAATCCTACAGAGCTAGTAAAAAAAAAGAGAAAGTGCTAGGTAAAATAGATGCTAGGAAAAAAAATAAATACAAATCAGTAATTCCGCCACCAGGCACCTACTGGCATTGTCAGCAAAATTTAGTAAGAGAGGTGAACTGAGCCATAGGGTTTGCAAATGTCTTTTTCGAAGTCTGTTTTAGCTCTCTCTGCATGTTTATTTATTACTGTCTTCACAGCACTTCATTCAACCTTTTTAAATGATTCTGAAAGGCATAAGATTTAACATCCATAGGTCTGATGTCATGTTTCAACCTCTAAAATAGGACTAGCAAGGGCAGCAACTAGRTGACATTTCTCACACTGTTCAGCCACATTTCTCCTACTTCTCTTGGAAAACTGACTGTTTGGGGYGAGAGGAGGAAGTCATCTGCACACTCACACCATCAGTCCTTGACCTTTCTGTTGACAATATCCACAAAGTGCCCTTTCTGACAGCTGCTGCAACAGAGCAGTTTTGTGATAGGGACATGTGTCAAAGGAGATGTAGGCTGAAATCATCAACTCATTTTGCCTAAGCTGCTGAGCAGCTATCAGAAAGTTAGCACCTTTTGGCTGCCTGAATAACTGCTCTGGTTTTGAGCTAGAGGCCTTTTGGTGACAGGCTCTGATATTCTATTACCGATTCCCAAGCTATGYATCTCCTCTGAACACATGCACACTCAAAAGACAATTACATATAAATGTAAATGACTGAAGTGCCAAGTGATAGAGATGTGACCTTCAGCTGGCTTGGGTGGATTGTGCGAGACAGCATGAACCAGAGGTGAGCTGACACCTACAGTCTTGTCCTGGCAGTTTGAGAAACAGACTCTGACCCCAAACCCTCCCTGCCCTTTGCTTCCCTCCATTCACAGCCTCCTCACAGGAGAATGAAAGTGAGACTTAATACATCAGTTCTGTGACGGCTCTATTTTTAATAGAAATGGGGGATCAGTATCTTGCAACAACTCGTGAGATTTAAATTCATCTGCTGCACAGGGTTGTTGGGAAGCTGGAGTCTGGGTCACTTCAAAGTACTTTTATTTTGAAAAATTGGCCAAGACTTCAGCTGGTGTACATCAGCATAGTTGTGTTGCTTCAGTAGAGCTGATTTACTCCAGCTGAGGATAGGACCTGATATCRTGTGTCTGCTTTTTAACTTAAAAGTATATACTGCTGCCAAGCACGAGACAGGCAGATACAGGATTCAATATGAGAGTAAAGGAGAATCCTTTGTAGGAAGATACTGTTCCTGTATAAAGATATTTATRGCAAATGATTAAGAAATTATGTGTCCCTACATTTTCTAAGCCTGCYGTGCTTGGATATAATTGTGTTACTTTGAATATTATTAGTTGCATTTACAAAGTAAAATTCCAGTCCTGCTCTTTGAAAATTTCTCCCTTCATACTTAGTAAATCATAATTATACTGTCACAGCTATTTCCAGTGGACCCTGAGGGTCAGTGGACTACTTCTAAGTGAATCACCAAAGGTAACTGARAAAAGCAGGCCTACTGTTAATATTCTTGAATTCATTATTCAAAGATGTGCAGTGCTACTGAAAAATGTTTTGAGGACTGTCATTTGTAAAAGGTTGGAAAGCACTTTCAAGGRGGTTATTTTTCCTTCTGTTTTTGTCTTATTTTTTCCTCTTGTTTTGTTCCCATTTTCATTTTGAGTCTCTTCTTGATGATGTGTTTATGTTTTCTTTCCTTTCAAAAGCTAGGATCTTGACTATGAGGTGAATGTAGTCTTTAAAATGTGTCTARCCAAGGCACTGGTGTGTGCTAAGAGGTTATCTCCATCCTCAATGCTTTGAAGGTGGCCATCTGTGGAGGAGTCTGAAGAAGGGTTTTATGACAGAACCATCTTCTGACTGACTCAGGGTGTATGGGATACTCCCATCCTGACAAATCAAATGCTTTGTGAGTAAGCTGTGTTGTGCCTATGCTTTTCAAAGCCCCGACTTTCCCTGGTTCCAGCCATAAAGGATCATATTTCGTAGTCTTTCAACTGAATATGTGCCTTATATAAGAGTGGTAATTCTGGCRAAATCCGTGTCAGGAACCCACAGTGCAAAGCTGAGCAGATATTTATAGCAAAAAGAGAATTTCCTCATCAAAGAACTTACAGTCTAGACAAAGTGCCTTTAACAGCTCCCTGACACACCACTGACCTGTGTAAATGGAAACTCACYGTCCCCGTGCCCCTTCTTTGTGCTGTGTCCAAATCCTACCATCAGTGAGGCRCGCAGCTCTCTGAAGAAGCTGCTGCTCTCTTGCTTTTTCATCCTTTGCTTCTCYTTGGATGCTGATAGCTTAGCTGGGACAGAGGGAATGCATTTTCTTCAAACACCTCATCAAATATGGACTTTGAAAAAGTTCACTTCTTGCTGGCTTTTTTGAAATTGGAGTCGATTTAAAATTTACAGGAGAGATTCTCACATCAGTTGACATATACACTATTGAATCTAAATTCAAATAATGATTACCAGTATGTGTACCAGTAAGGATTAAATGCATGCATCTTTAACAGAATTAAAGCGTATTCTTATGCTGATTGTAAGAGAGAAATGTTGTTTGTAAGAATGCTTCAGTCTGGAACAAGAATTTGTGTGAGGGTCAGGCAGAAGTCAAGGACAAGGAAATACGTCTGAGATTTCATCTGTAGCTTCTCTAAGTGAAATGCATTTAATAGCTGGGCAGYCACCTTCCAAAGGGGTATGAGAGTATTCCACAACTAAGGTGTTAGGAATAGCTGATCAAGTAGRATGAAATTTGTAATTGCTTGTTTATCTAGACATAAGAATAGCTGAAATATGCCATTTCTTGGGGAGACAAGAAAATGGCAACAAGTTCATTAGAAATAATATCCTCCACAGATATTTTTTCACAAAAAGGAAGATGTTTTGTTTTTTCCTCTTCTCTCTTTGCCACTGACAAAACTGGAAAAAATGACACAAAGGAGGAAAAGGGGAAGAATGTGAAAAGAAAAAAAACATATATAAAGGCAAAAATATTGATATTCAAAAATGAATGTTCTTGTTTTCACTGCAAAACTAGTATGTTTTGAAGGAAATGACAATATTCCTAATTTTCTATCCTGAAATGTTCTTAACAGAAAACTAACCTCCTTAGGAGAATCATTTGTGATGTTTATCACCAAGGGGTTCAGCAACATCGCGTRATTAAAAGCATTTTGAAAAAAGTGGAGACTTGCTACTTAGCTGTGAAACAACAAGGTAAAAAAAAATCTCCTAACATATTTAAATATTCACCTAGAAGTTTATTTAAGACTACAAGAGAAAAGGTTGTTTTAAACCTATATAAGTGTAGGCTAGTGCCATTTCCACTTTCCTTCGCAGCAATGTGTTCTTGTGTTGTCCGTTTGGGGCAGGCTAGAGCAGATGTGYGGTTGCTCAGTAAGCCAGATCAGGAAACTTGTTTGGCTGAAAATGACCTGAGGAAAAACCCCAAATTTTCAGCTTTATGGCCAAACTATTGGGTGATCATCAGTGTGAGACATGGCACAAGAGGGCAAACAGATATTCTGGCTGGGAAAGATCTGGCCTCGTGTATAGGCCTCATCTGAGATTTCAAGTTTTTGAGCTGCTGACTTGTCCTGGATTTCCATTTGGGRAATGGAGTTTTCCATTTTGTCCATGATGCAACCTGACATGGGGCTGACACAGCCAAAATTGGCCCTACAGTTTTTTAAGCCTGAGCTCTGCTTCTGTCTTAATTTAATTGTATTGCATTGGCTTCACTGGAACTACTTTTCATTCACATTAGAGCAGGCAAGGAGATATTCAGGGCCAAGCCTTGTAACATTTGGACGAAGGGAGAAAAATTTGCACGAGGCTTGAAGTTTTTCAAAATTCTGTTGAATATCCTGTTGAATATCAAATCACAGAACAGGGCCTTCTAAAACAGCACTACAGTACCTGCTCCTGGGTTTATATTGTCAGTTCTACTTCCTCTGTATAAGCTGAGAAACTGAAGCCCGGAAAAATTAAACCTAATGCCACASAGCAAATTTATGTCACAGCTTGGACTAGATCTCAGATCTCCTTCAGCATATTTAATCAAATAAGCTGTGCAAATATATATGTCTTTAAAACTGTTGTAGTGGCATCTACATGAGAAATGTTCAAGAAGTATCCCTTTGGCACAGGAAAAACAATATAGGCACTGCATGGTAGGTGACACTTGATCTGATTTTTAACCACAGTAACACAGTCCTCTGATGCTGCTGTCCACTCTTTTCCCAGCTGAGGTGAATGCCTTTCCCAAGCAACTAAACCCTACTAAATGTAGAAGAGTTTTCTATGCATGTGAATTTACTTTCAGAGAATTTTTCACATATCTGYCTGGATCTTTGTTTAATGTATTCCTTTAGTACCATTAGTGAAGCAGTACCATGTCATTTTTCTAGGGTCCTAAATGCTTACTTCTCCAGGTAGGGTGATTATGGGCATGATGGAATGATGTCTTTAGTCAAGTGTAGATCTTATCTTCCCATGTAACAAGGTAGCCTAATGAAATGAGTTTTATTCAAAGACCTTGTCTCATAACACTTCAGGAAAACATGATAAATTGAATGATTCTTTTAGCAAATGCATCACACAAAGCACCAGCATATTGCTTATGAAGTTTAATTTTGTAATAGTTCATGGGGTATAATATACCTGTAGCTATTTCAGTGGAATGAATCTTACAGGCTCATTACAAAAGCAGAACTGTTGTCCCAAAATATTGCTTTTCTTGTTGAACTGTAGCTTGGATTCAGTACAATTTGCATGTATAACCTCAAAAAAAAATCACTGTATTTCACTTTTTATTTTTTTCCTTTTATTATGCTATTATTATGAACTATGTAAAACACTTCTACTTAAGMAGTGGTAGCCTAGTTGTTAAAGTGGTTCTGCTGAGAAAATGTGGCAGACCATATTTAAACCCCCAAATGAATTAGATATTTTTTAAAACTAAGAAAACTTTGGTTGTTTACCTGCTATAGGAAAGTAGAACAAGCCAAAAGTAAAAATATTGTGCTTTGAACATGCTTTGGTTCTTTAAGAGCTCAGATGGTGCCTTTAACATTTCTTRGGACATATATTGACTTTATTGGGAAAATGGCTGATCTACCTTTTTCATGGGAGTAAGAAGAAATTGCTCTCCTGATAGAGATTTATATACTATAAAGTAGCTATACATCCCCATTGCCGAAGTATGGTGCATACTCTACTGACATTTGGGGTGCACCTTGAGCATTTATAGCCTGTCCTTCCTTGACTATGTGGGCCCTCCCATAAGCTCGTATAAGGGCTGGGCTATTCTGCAGCCATAGTGGGCCAAGAGGTAAAAGAGGTGGGACGCATGGTGCTTGCCATGCTCCTGTGTGCAAGCCCTATGGTGCCTCCAAGAGGTCCCGGTGTACTTCTGGGTGTGGTGGGGTAAGCAGGGGACTGAGCACAGCATCCTCACCTCTTACTCATATGTTCAACAGAACTGCCAGAGTTGGACTGTTTGACTGCTGGGTAAATCGTAGAGATTGACACTATAGTTTGTTTCAGTACAAAGGGGTTTGAGGATGATCTAGCTATCTGTATAGGCATAGGTTACTCAAGTTTTTGGCAAAGGCTATACTCAGTGTTTTCTTGTCCCAGAAGACTGCTGCCCTAGCCTAACCATCAATCCATTCGGAAATGGGATAACATGGTTTTAAATAGACTGAATTGTCATGCATACAGTGGCAATTCCTGGAGAYTGCTCAGCTGATCCTGCAGAATGTGCTGTGCTTATTTCCAGTTTATATACCCATGYTTTTTTCAATCAGAAACTAGAATGAGAGGACGAGTGGATATAAATCCAAGTCTTACTCCCTTATTGGGTTGGGATGTGAGAAGCATGTGCTCCTGGATCAGGCATATTTAAAATGCTCCTGGGCTGACCWGTTTGGACATAGCCTGTAAAACCTCTGTGATTGTCATAACACACTTGGTTCACTATTTACCCCCAACTTTTCCCCAGTCTCATTAATTTCTCTTTGCCTTTTTCTTCCCTACAATATTCCTAGAATCAAAAGGACTGAAAGAACCATGGATGAATTCATGGAAGCAGACTCAAAACAAATAATCTGCAGTCCACTGAAATCAATGTGAATTTTTCAAAAAGGTAGAATACTGCAGGCTTTTTTTATGCTCTCATTCTATRCTGTTTTTGTTATAGTAATATTTAGAGGAGCTTAATGAAACTGGAGCCTCATTACATTAGCCTTACTCTTTTAGACATTGCCTATGCAGTGGTGGCTAGATCTTCAACTTCACTGAATTCACTGGAGCCCTAGCAAGGCAAAGCAGTGAGGCTCTGAAACCATCTCTGTTAGAGAGATCTTACTGGATAGGAAACACCTGGCCTCAGGAAGCYCAGATCTGGGGCCTTTACATTCTATCATAGTAGAAATACTTATTACTGGTAACATTAATGTGATGGCAGGGGAGTTGAGTGAGTTGCCCTAAGTCATGAAGCAGGCTGTGGCAGGATTAAATATCCTGAGACCCAGGCTCTGACACTCCATCCTTTTCTGTCTGTCTGAGGAAATACTTTGTCTGAGCATTGTACCACTCAGAGAACCAGTTCCAATAGTAGTTTCCACCCTTTGGGGGTGGATGAGAGAAGTTCAGTGACACATTAACTAAGAAAAGCAAGTATGTATTTTTATTAGCATTTGAACACACTGGGAACATTCTGGATTCTGAGGTGTAAAAGGTTGGAAAGCAGTGAGTTGTGGTAGTTAGCTCTGTTCATATAGTTTGATCTAGTCATAATAATACAAGCTTTCTTACTGGTTACTGCAAACATCTCATTTTTGTCCTCTTGAATGAATGAAATAAAGCTCCAATATGTTGACTTTTATCAAGGAAAATTGTCAAATATATATATAGTTTAATTATCGTTTTTAAATTAATCCACAAATTATATTCAAATTGAAATTTTGGACTGAAGATTACTGAATCTCTTTATCATGGATAATCTGTTTATCTCTTTTCAAAGCACTGGAGGGTGCTTAAGGGGCTACATCTTGTGCAGTTCGAAATGTACTTCTCCAGACCTTTACGAAGATTATTGGTTCAGATGTCCCTGTCATCTAGCTTGCAACTCTTTGTTTATGAAACTTTCAGTAGCACCAAACACGGTAGGATTTATCATGGGATAATGGACTTAAAAATGTCTGTGGAATTGAATTTGAAACCTATATAATGCATGTACTGTATTACACATATATACCAGAGTCAGTATCTTTAATCACATTTGGTGTTTCTGTCTGTCTGCATATACTTCACAATTTTTTCTTCCGTAGCTTCAATTAGTGTTTAATGAACTTAGTGTGAGTTAATTATTAAAAAGTGACTTCAGGGGTSAAGCCTGTTTTACTTAGATCCACAAAGACACAGCATGAATGTGGTTTTACCACTATGAAAATTCTAATGAAAAGCTCATTATTATTTTTTTAATCAATGAATAAGAAGCTGACCAGCGTAAGTATGCTTTTCACCACGTATTCTCCAGCATTATTAGTATACATATTTATAAAGCAGCAATCTGCCCTGTATTCAGGTATACCACTCTTACAAATCTAACAGTCAGCATCCATTTAAGWCTGACAGCATCATTCAGCTCTTTTTATGTTTATTCTCCTTGCTGATTTAAAAATGTTATGAAATTGAAATAGACTGCAGTAAGTACGGTGACAATATGCTATTTTCCCATTAAGTACAATGGGATGTGGTTTTATGTGCCCTGCTTCAGCACTTGTGATAATTAAACATTAGGGAGGGGTGCTGAATGCAATATTATTTTARTAACATCAGAGTCAGAATTTTAAAGCGGAGTCAACATGCCTACAACATTTTGGATTCAAATCCATAATTTTTGCAGCTATCATTTGTGTTTTGATGAATGTCTTTTATGGTCATTTTAATATTTGAGCTGAAGCTGCAGCTGGCATGGAATATACCTATCATTCCTCGGTTTTATTTTTTTGCCAGACCTGGGTAACATTTTAATGGTCAGACCTTGCACTGGCTTCTTCTGACCAAATAGGGAGTAGTGGGTTCTCCCTTACCTTGCCTGCTGCAAGGGCAGATGGACAGCAGAAAGTTCCTGTATGCCTCAGTCCCTTCCTCATCTTCCTGCTGCCTGTGCAGATCAGGTTAAAGGCRGCCTTGCTCTGCTAACCTCCTCTGTTGTTCCTTCGTGTCATGGTCCCCATCAGCTATTCGTGGATAGATTCAATGCGTACATGGCTCTTCTGTGCAGCAGTACACCTCAAGTCATCCTCTCGCTTCCACTAACTAATATTGTTAGGCTGATTAATGTTGCTTGGCTAGTAATAAACCTGAAGATATTCAGATTTAACCTACCAATCACTAATACTCTGCTCTAAATAGTAACAAATGTGTGTTATATGTTTATATTGATTGGAGAGTCCTGCAACAATGAACTCTTTGTCCCTGACATTTGAAGAGGTCAAGCTCTCATTAATCTTCTGATGTCTTCACAGATCATTGTTGATCTGTTTTTGAAAGATTCAGAACTGACACTGCAGTGGGTGATGAAGACTAAAGCTAATACCTTTAACACATAGCCATTTGGTGGTGTTCAGAACCAAGGCTCATATATTCTACCCTCACGTTTCCAACCTACACTTATGTTACAGACATGTAGCCTGCATTTCACCTGAAGTGTCATGGCAGTTGAGGCAAAAATCATATACTACGTGTGGTATTTATAATCATGTTGTTGGTCTGAGTCAGCACAGCCAATCTGCAGAGGGATGGTGTATGTTTTGCAATGATGGAGCCTTGGCAATTTGAGATGAATAATTAAGTGCTGACAATAAGTGAGCATCAATATGCAAACAAAAAAGTAATAATGAGGAAAGATGGGAGAGAAGGGAAAGAAAAATGGCAAGGTTTCCTGAGGATCGGACAAAGATGTTTCTCTGGGATTATTTTGACTGGTGTCAACTCTTCTTTCTTATTTAGGAGCAATTTCTTTCAAAGCAATAAATATTTGAAAACTTCATATTTATTAACTGTTAATTTTACCCCTAGGCCTTTTGAGCTAAAAGTTCAAAAAACAACACTGTAAATGCACGCAGGCTCCATCTGTTCATCTCCTGCTGTATGCTTTGAAAAATGTCACCCAAAGCTTTCATTATACTTAGAGATGTTATTTTTTTCAGGTCTTGTCTCCTTACTTTAACCTTTTGTACCAATATCTAGATCTCTGTAAGTGATTGCTGTACAACTATGTGTCTATACAACTATGCCTAGTCACTCACCGTAGCTCAGTGAAGTCAGGCCATCATAGGGAAAGGGCCTAGTTCCATGTTTAATTATGGCCTGTGGGTAGAGATCTACATTCAGGACTTTGGACCACTTCTGTTCCCAAAGGATTTCCCACTGGTGTCATTGGAAGATTGTGTGCTAAGAAGAAAGAAAGAAAGCAAATGTCTTTTTCAGGAACCAAATGAATAGTCATTTTTAAAAGTTCTTTTTTATTTTGATGTCTTATTTTGGCAGTTAGTAACACTATGGGAAATGTGCTCCCATTTAGGCACATGGAGCAGCGTGTATTCTCTGTGTTTCTCTCCTGTTCTCTCCCTTTCTTCTTTTGTTTTGTTCCCTTCTGCCCATTTTGGTATACCTCCTACTTGTCCTCAGCATTTCCCCTTCTGTAGCACTTCCCCAAACTTCCCACATCTCATATTCTGAAACAATGAGAATTTGAATAATCCATGTTGACACCTTTGAGTGTCATTGTTAGGGGTTAGGCTTAATCTCTTGGGGGGAACAGAGATCCGGGATCTCACAAACTTGCAGAGCATTGTCTTCAGTTGTCTGCATGTTCAGCATCATAGCACTTAAAATTTGCT
>NW_028186867.1:7113012-7205516 GCF_003343005.1 Rhea americana | reverse complement strand
TTTTTCCTGTAAGAATTAGGTTCCTGATTGTAGTAAATGGAAGCATTATATGTTTGGTATTTCATTACTTCTGTAAACTAGGCTATTTTTTTATGTGAAGTGTAGATTTAGATGTGACACTTAAAGCTTCAAGGCTAACATATCTTTTTTGTTCTTGCTGGGAGTTGGCAAGAATTTCCCCTGATCTGAAATGCTAAAACCTGCATATTCTTGTGTTTTAGGTGATACCTGTTTCCCAACTTTAAAGAAAGCATCACTGAGATTTAATTTCACTACTATCCCAGAACTAAACATTGTCAAAATGACCTGAGAAACCCTATTGCATTGATCTGTTAGCATTGCACTCCATAATAAATAAAGAGGAAATGCTTGTCTTAGAGGCCAGAGACATATCGATATCGATACCCAGTGCAGAGGCATGTTCTGAATGAAACTATGTGTAATAGTGAAACCTCASGGAAAATATAACCATCTTTCATAGGTGGGCATAAAGGGAGGCTGCTTTTGAGGGAAAACCTGAACAGGCGAAGTGTCATCATAGGATGACACCACTCTCATTAACTAGCAAATAAAAAAGGCTTGGAAAAGATTTTTCCTTCGGAGGAAACCTGATGAATTGTCATTTTAAAGCCATACTAACTAATGTTGGTAAGTTGTGCTCCGGATATCTATTATGAACAGCTATCATTTGATGACACTGGTCTCTGCCTGTCTTGTGAGCTCCACTCCTAGGCCTTTTGAGTATAAATCACTGCAGTCAGACCACTCTGAGTTAGTTATTTCCCCAAAGGCAGATGTATTCTCCTCATCAGTCACAGGTCTCCTTGCAGGATCTATACTGATTCAAGCAGGCCACCCTTCATGGCACAGAGTTGTTCAGGTTTTCATACTGTGAGTGTGCTGGTTCAGGTAGGCTTCTCCTGGCTCAAGAGTATTGCTGCCCTCTTTATTGGGGCAGCTCTGATTTGAGTCATCTGTAGCCTTAAACCAGGATGCCCTAGCTGTCTGCTTGGAAGCACAGCCCTTTCCTGCAGAACAGGGTGAAACCAGAGATCATTGCCTTGCAACATCTCCCATGTGATGACAGAAAGGCATAATATAGAGGAAGTGAGAGAGAGAGATGTCTTGACAAAGCCTCTATCATCAGGCTACAGAGATCATAARCTCTCAGATTACCGTGTTTTTCTGCCCCAGCAGTACCCATTCTCCAAGACCACAGCCTCTGTCCTAGCATCTGCCTTGTTTTTCCTGTAGGTGTTTATCTGGTTTAAGAGTACAGAAGTCTTAACAGGTTACCAGCATGGTGCAGAGTCAGTTGCCTCTTGGGGATACTTCTCCCCTTAAATGGAACAGGCATCTTACTGTAGTTGTTACTGACTATTTATAAAGGAGTTACACCAGGAACCTAAATTTCATTAAAAGTTTTTTGAGATTCCAAACATAAGTGTTTGGGTAGAAATGGTTGGAAGAAGAACAGGAAGTCTCTTAATTAAGTGTGTATATTCCCTGCTATACCTTGACTTAACTGTAGGCCTGGGAACAGGACCCCCAAATTTCTCATTCTAAGTCCAATTATTCAGCTGTACAGAGTTTATTTCTACCATTATAAATATGAATAATAATAATTTATCATAATTTTACCTTAAAAGGGAACAGTAAGAGAAGATAGGTGAAAATAGATTAATACAAGGGGAAATGGCTGACTCCAGATTTTACTCAAAGGATAGTAAAAGCAAACTAATTTTTCTTGCATGAGAAAATACATTATTTTAACAATGTAATTTTAGTGGCATATATTTTTTACATGTGTTGTAGCCTTTTCTTTTGTCTCATCTGCTGATAAGACATGACAAGGCTGTTCTCAGTACACAGTGCCTATTGCTGGCAAACTTACCCAAGTATCTGTCCTTTCTTCTCACTTCCAATTTATACTACTGCGTGATGTGCTAACATATTGAATTATCAGCCAAACTATTAGGCTGACTGTAAGTATTTTTAACAAAATACCACAAAATCATAGAAAAATGTTTGAAAAATGAAGATTTGACCACTTTACATGTGTTATAGATTCTGAACATGATGCACAAATGGTAAATTCTGAAAAGTTATCTTCCATATAATGTCATACTTGCAGAACTCTCTTGCCTCAGGGTTATGAATTATTGTGCTGTGAACATTATAGGAGAGATTATTTACAATAAATCGTGTAAAACCCCAAATGTTTTGCAATCAGAATATGTCAAATGCTGAGGAATGAGGAACCCACTTTGGTTTATAACTTCCTTCAAGTATGAG
The DNA here is from genome assembly GCF_003343005.1 of Rhea americana. Taxonomy (NCBI): domain Eukaryota; kingdom Metazoa; phylum Chordata; class Aves; order Rheiformes; family Rheidae; genus Rhea; species Rhea americana. The sequence continues at coordinate 7,203,221 of NW_028186867.1, read as the reverse complement.
CCAAAAACTGTACAGTACAGTACCTAATGGAAAAGCATCCAGACCAATCTCTATAAATACTTACCACAGTCTCATAAACTAACCTATTAGGATCATGTAACATTTTCATTTATATGTGTAAAACTGGTGAAAAAAATTACATGAGCTGAGATCTTTAATACTTTTTCAATATTTCTCGTGTGCAAAATAATTTGTACTCTAAAGAATTGTTCATATAATTGTTTGGCTGACTGTTATCTAAAATGTGCCTCATCTGAATAATATGTACCATGTTTCCCCCAGTTCTCAATTTATGGTGTTAGAGGCATTCTTCTTTATTTCTCCTCTTCAGTCAGTATGCTGTAAAAATCTACTGAAATATTCTTGGGTTATAATGTGTGTTTTCACAATGACTGTGAAATTAATATAGGATCTTACATTAGTATAATGTCATAGTTATTTTACCCAAAGGTCAGGAGGTTAATTCTGCCACATTACTCACCTGCAATTTTTGATATATATCTAGGATTGTTGTTTATGCTGTATATCAACGTAGGAATTTAAAAAGAGAAACAGAGAACACCCTGCTGGAAAGGATGTGGGCAAGTAGGTCAACCCTCGCATTCTCTTGGACTCCCATGATTCAAGTATTTTGGTCGTAGATACAGAAAACTTAAAGAAAATGTTTGGGGGAATGTTTGAAAAATACTCAGTATATTATGGATGGGTATTAATATTCTCACATCTACTGAACAGAAAACAGAAATGGCAAGCCAGAATATTAATGGTAGGAAGTACATGTGAACATTTTGGTGTTTAATAGAAAACTGTACAACTACAAACCAAAATAAAATCAAGACACATGAGATGTGGAACAGACCGCAGGCAGATTTCTTCACCCTTAAAACAATTGGAGAAACACTGGACCTGATGCCAGAGAGTGAGAAATACACAGAACCTCGCACTAAAACTACATGACAGAGATTCATGCCTTGTTGGGACCACATCCTTGCTAGCACAAACCGGTGTCTCTACTGCCTACAAATGATTTATAAACTGTTTCAGTGAATGTGGGTGTGGAGAAACTAAAAGCATAACTGTAAGTGCAATAAGTAGGACAGTTTCTGCATCTGATGACCAAACACTCAAACATTCAGAGCAGCTCTCTCTGCTGTTTAGTTCAAAGCTGTTATTTTTGTAAGGAAAGAAACAATGCAAGGTATTCTGGAAAATCTATTTTTATCAATCATCTGTGTCAATCAGTCATGTATGTATATCATTTCAGTGAAAAGAACAAAGTCTTGTAAACTAATATTGATTAGAATGCCACATGGCTACTCTATGACTTAATTTCCGGACAGTCTATGGTTTGGTGATTGGAGGCTGGTTTACTGTAATTACTTATGGTAAAGACAAGGCAGATGTACAGTAGTGTCTGGATTTCATTTTGTTTTTAAGATAGAGCAGTCAATTACAGGGACAGGCTTTTAGGGTCAAGAAGCCACGCCTTTGTATATCTTTTTAAAACTTAGTCACAATGCCAACTTTTTCAGTAAAAACTAAAAGCTCAAACTTTCAGCAGATCTGCTAACATCTTTCACTGCATGTTATTATCCTATAGTATATTGAGGAGTGTATAATTTTAGAGAAATTATATGAAAATTAATTTTCAAATGTTATTATAATTTGATAGGTCCAATTTTACATCTGCCGATTACGCTTAGCTGCTAAATACCCCCTTATCCTGAATTTTCAGTTAAAATGTCAACATGTAGAAGTAAGACTCATAATATCCATGTTGGGAGACAAGTGACAATGTTTCATTTTTATTAGTTTTGCATAGRTTTTGATGAAGAATATACCTTGTAAAGTTTGCAGTAAGATTCCAATGTGATCTGAGTAGAACGAGAGTGCATTCTGGTCAGACCATATAACAGGCTGATGCCAATAGCACTTTCTATCCYACTCATTTTTATGTTATTTGGAAACTCTTATGTTAATGGCTTTGACAAAGCTGTTGAAATGCATTGACCAGTTTTTTTGGGTCTCACAAAAAAATTGTTTACTCAATGACAAACAAATTAGCAGTTTTGYACAACTCTGGTATTTCAAGGAGAAAAACCCTCCAGAGAGAAAGTTTAAATTACTGCAAAGAAAAAAAAATCCTGAGAGCATAGGAAACCAGCACAAATTATGGCATGTTATAGGACACCAGCAGCGCTCCATAAAATGTATAGCACATTACAGATAARGAAGCTGAGTAAAAGACACATCCCGTCTTTTGTAGCAATCCTCCAGATCAAATATTTTTCTCTTCTTGCTGATGACTGCCCTTTGAATTGTTTGGAAAATGCTGATTTTGGCTGCTCTATGACCTGCAAATACCAGCAATAAACTTTGCTTGTCAAGAATCTAAAGGACTGCAACATTTACACTGACTTTTTCCCTAACACGGAGGGAGTGGGGATTGTTAGGCCAGTGTCATTGCCGTAGGTACATGGCTGTGCAGACAGGCTTCCTCAGCCATAACATGAAGCCAGCAGTGATTTTATATACTTTCTCAAGAGTAGGCTGACGGTTTGGTTCTAGGTTTGGTCTTCATCACCACTTATTAAACACCTACCTTTGGTGACTGGTAGGTGTGTCCTCACCAAAAACACTCTCTATAATAAGTGGACAGAGTTAAAGGCCTTCCAAGGCAGATTTAGCCCATGTAAAGTCTCACTTGCTCCCYAGAAGTGAATGCTTTGCTCCGTTACCTTCAGAGAGAGCCAAAGTGAAGGACTCTGCTAAAGAGGTTCTTCAGTTAAGTGTCTTAATTTAGGCCTTAAATTAATCTAGGTCTTTTTTGTTCCTAGGATTACCCTGAGAAATGTTTTCTGTCCTTTAAATCTTCTTCGCACAGTTGAGAAAAGGCAGACCCGTGGTGTCAGACCTTCCCACCCCCCCGTTCTATGTTCTCTTATTAAAGGAAACAAAATGGTTTGGAAATTTATTCCAGACACAAGATTTTTCCCCTTAATGCATATTTCTGATGTAGCCACATGCTGGGTTCTTTACATTAAACACATTTAGCAATTCAAGTTTAGTTTTAGAAACAGCCTGCTTTGTTTTCTGTTCTTAGTTGTTTTCTTTTTTTCGTTTTTAAAACCCTGAGTTTACKTTTTGTACGCCTTGTCCTTTTAAGGAATGCAGGCTTCTTCTTCCATCTTCTATTGTTTATTTAGTGCTTCATGGAAACACACTGATCTTTGTAGCCAGCAGCCCATTGTCAGCCTCCTTGGGTTGCCTCTGGCATCGTAACTTTTAAAATTACGATTTCCATCCATTAAGAGGTAACTTAAYTTTGGATGGGATTCATCTCATTCAGCTTTAAGTGTCTAAAGTTAAAGTATCTATGCCAAGTTAGCTAGTTATATAGGCTCCTTGTGTAGTTAGCAGGAACAAAGGGATCTCTAGAAGGTTATTTTTCCTGCCAATCCTCAACACTATTGTCCCTATATGTCTCTCACCATTGACACAAAGTGCYTCGAGGATGAACTTAGGCTCTGTATGGATCCTCCCTGCTGGAATGTGTTTCATATTTCCAGGCTGACCGTCACAAGGAAAAGGGTGAGCAGTATCCTTTGTGATAATGCCCCCAATCCATAGACACTGCATTGTTCAAATAGTGCTTTGGCATAAGGTCGATTTGTTTTGGTCTAGCCTAAATCTTTTATGAGATACTAAATTTAGATTTTCAGTGGGAATAAAACTGTTCACACGCACCTTTGCACCTGTTTAATTAGAAGAGTAATGCAAAATGTATTAAGTCAAACTGACGCAAGTCTGAACACAAACAACTCTAATGACTTCTCTGATTCTCCTTTATGCATCTAATTTTCCTGTAGAAAGCTGCTCAGGGCCATAGGTTTTGTGTTGGCCAAAGGCTAAACGCTTCTAATGCTGTTTTTCCTTCTCAAGACCGYGAATACAGTGTATTTCTTTTGCAGTTTCTCTTTTCCAGATTCTCTTTGTATTATTATAGATTCCCTCTCGGGATCAGCAAAATAATATGTGAAGAATATTACCGATATGGAAGCTTGCTTCAGGGTTATCTTTAGATATCTAAGTTGAACTCTACAAGCGAGGTACTAAATCTGCCTTAAGATTATCAATACAAGAACAAGTGAAAATGTACGCTTTAAAAATAGCTTGAACTCTTTTGTTCTAGAGACTGGAGAGGAAACTAAACTAGGCTCTGCAGTCACTATTGCAACACAGCTGGCTTCACTGAACTTGAACTGATGCAACTGAGAAGAGGATAAGGCTCCACATGCTTAAAACAGTCAAATATCATGAGGTGTGCAATAGTATCATATGGGTAAGGCACAATAGGAGATACAAATAACAGCTCATTTTACCTATAATCATCCTGAATGATGATATACTACTGTTAGATTCTTTGACTGGGGTATATAAAATAATACTTTTATAATAACTTAGAAAAATGAAAATACAGTAACACTGTATATGTAAGAYCTAAAAATCAAACCTCTGATACTCCTTATCTAGTACATAATGTCTTTTGCTTGGCTGCCATTCCATCAATGTACTAATAACACTTGTTTTATTGACTTCCTGCCTGCTGAAGTCCACACAGAGCCCAGTTATTTCCAGAGAGTAAAGTCAGCATTCACTACCTCGTTTGAAAGAGTAGCTGGGTATTAAGGCTACTGGTAGTAGTCCTGTTCTTAGAGATGATGGAATGAATCTAAAAATTTTATGAGCTGTGTGAGATTTACACCAAGAAAAATGTCTATCTTTTTCTCTTATTTTTACAATAAAAATCTATAGGTGAAACAAAGTTTAAAAGTCTAAGGTATAAAGTTTAAATTGTTCAGCTATTTGTAATTTTTTTTGCAAAGTTCTAGTACTGCATGTTTTTCAAGGAAACTTTATAGTCTGTTTCAAGAAGATTTGGATATATGGAACCTATACTAATTCATTTTGTCCTCTAAGTTGTTCTGCCACAGAGGAGTTTTTAAAATTTCATGTTTTCAAAATAAAAACCTTTGCTATAGTTTGTACATAAAACAATATCCTGTGTTTTTTTCATATTTTTTCCTTCAATTAGCTAGTCTTGCACAATAAATTTCAGTGTTTTGTTACTAATAACTAATGAATAACAGGTAACAAAAACCACARTTGCGTCTTGTACTCATTAAGAATTGGATCAAACTACTTGCGCATCGCATGAAACATGCCATCACATATAGACAACAAGAAGTGTCTGGGGCAGCATACATTATTAATTAGAGTTGAAGCTGGACTTCTGTTGTGGCAGTCACGACTCTTATGTTCTATTACTTTCATGTTCTAAAAATACTATTCATGACTTGTTGGTTTATGATTTCTGTGTGTGAGCTGGTGGACAGTGGATACATTTCATAAGGGGCAGTAAGCCTAAATCTTGGCCTAATTAGTAGAGGGAACAAGTTCAGCAAAGATATGGCAACAAAATAAAGCCTTTCTGCTTGAAAATGAGAATCTAGGCATGGCAGCAGTCASTTTCTGGCACCTTGAACTCAACTGGATGAAGCTGAAACTTCTTTCATTTCCCATCTTCCAGAACATATGAAAATCTCTGGATATTTTATAGCCTCTTCCGTATTTCATATTCCTTTAGACTTCTGGTGCTTCTGACATAGAGGGGGGAACATCTGTATTCTTCATATATACCCTYTGGCTTGTGTGGCAACCTACTTGTTGCAGATTTCCTGCCAGCTCCTGGATTTCTCTACAGAAATACTTTTCAGTCACTTCCTGCTTGCATTATTTGAATAGTCTGACTGCAGAAACAAAGACTGACCTCCTTTTTGGAAATAATTCACTTCATCTTGTAATGAATTTAAATAAAATCAGCCCCATCATGTTCTTCCAGGATAGAGGTAGTTAGTTAGACAATGAAGCTATTAACATGATACTTTCCAGTGATTGGATTCTTCTTTTCAAAAGTAACTAATAAAAGGCAGATGTGTATTCTGTTAGCATGAATAGCTGCACGCACCTAGCAGCACACAGCTGGATGAAGTACTGGGTAAGAAGGTGGACTTCTGACAGGAGCTTTGTCAGAGGTCTATAGGTTGGTTACTACGAGCACAATCAAATGTGTTCCTGGAGTCACATTTCAACAGATGAAACTCTTACCTGGATGCTTCAAGCTGAACAGTTATATTCTATGCTAAAGCAGATGGAGAATGCAAACTTAGATAACTGCTGGACTTTAGATGGTGGCCAGTTACTGGCAGCTGAAGGGCAGTGACTTCCTAGACCACTTTGGCTTAATCTTCGTGATTCTGATTCTGCCTGGGGTAGTTTCAAGTAACAAGTCACAAGCAGGAGTCATTGTGCAGACTACATGCTTCTCTTTTGGGGTCACAGAACTGACACTCACACAGTGAAATAGTCATGTTGCTAATAAGCCACATCATTGACCTAAGGAAGTTGGAGTTCTTTACTCTTGCAATTGCAACTACTATTTTATGGTTTGGAGTCCTGTTCTTGATTGGACATTTCTCCATAAGCTAGTCCTCTTATGCGGAGACAGGCTTTTTCTATCCCAGTGAATGAGGTCACCTRCAACCGAATTTCTTAACAAACCCGTCATGAAAGACATGACTCAATGACAGTCATTCTTATGTTGTTAGTGGGAGCAGAGCAAGTGTAACAGCTGATAGAATAGCTGATAGGTGCTATTAGTGTTAGATTTTAAAATTCTATATTTGCAAAATCAGACAATTGAGAAATCAGGCCAATTAATTTATCTTCTAAGACCTTTTTCCCCTCAAATGAAACTGTTATGGGTGGACCTTCCACCATCACACAGCTTTAATGGAAATGCTTTGTATTTATAAATATGAAAAAGACATTAGTAAATTTATAACACTTCATGAGATCTATCTTTTGGCCAACACAGTATTTTTCAATAATGTTGTTTGTTCTTTTGGTTGCTTCGAGGCTCTATTTTCATTCCTGAAAGATGCTTCTTCTGCCAGTTTCTGAAATTACCAGCATTTTCCAGGGCCATGATCTACTTTGACTAAAGAAAGTCTGAATAAGGCTGATGTTCAAGGAACATGTGTTTTGAATTGAAGAACAATGATACAGTTTTGTTTGCACTCATAAATAATGAATCTTTTTCTGACCACAAGTAAAGATTGTCTAAATTAGTCTCCCGATTCAGTAATTGATCTGAAGTGTATGCTGTGTCAGAGCTATCAATATACTGATGACTACATGCATCTAAGAGAGCTACARTAGTGTTTATGAAGGGCATTATAAAGAATATAAAGGGGTTTAGAAATGAGCTTTGTGGATTATCTTCAGTTAATGGCAAGGCAAATGTCATTTTATGGACCTAATTTACTGAACATTAATAATGCTACAGTTGAGGTAAATCATTTTAATGGCAAGATTTATGTGAATAGCACTAGCACTAATTTACCAAAGGAATTTACAAAATCCATTTAGCTCTTCTAAAGAGGCGCTAAGTGGATGTTATGGCTTGGTTTTAGACTGACATTGTCACAGGGCAGTGCAGCCTGGCTCTTTCTTTCTCCCTTGTGCCTGTACATAGCCAGGGCCAGAAGATGAGTTCAGCAATAGCACTTTGGTGAGTCAGAGAATAGTGCTGAGTGATCAACCCACTTTTCCTGTGCCTCCAGCAAGAGCAGCTGACTAAAGTGATGCCAAAGTGATACTGAAGAGGTGCTTGGGGATTGCACCTTCAGCACAATATCCCTCATATTAAATGCATTTACCTTCAGATAGCCAAACTACTGTGAAGTTTTTGGACCCTTTAGGGATGAAGACTGTTACTGAGAGAGCAAGATGCTGGAGATYCTCTATGCCCATGTCTATTCTGCTAATGAAATTATTATCTGCTGTATTAAATACAGAATAAGCTACAATATCTATGGTGTGAAGGTATCCAAGATGGTTGGAGTGAATTTCTCTTCCCAAAAGATCACTGTGTCTCCTTAAGCAGGAACTCTCATGGCAGATATGGCACACTAAGCGAGAAAGACTTGAGTTAATGAAGTTCCCATGCAGAGAGATGATCTAACAGAAGAGATGTAACAGAGAGATGTAGCAAAAGACATGTAACAGAAACACTGCAACCCTCCCCTCCCCCCTTAGAAAGAAAARCAGTGGTTTCTGCCTTTTCAGGATCAAATGTAGAAGCCGAAGGGTTTTTTTGGCCTTAGCTTTCAGTTTGTACAGGCAGCCACCATAAGGAAACTCTTCAAATATAAGGTAATAYGAGCAAGAAATTGACCACTCTTTAAACTGCTCAAGCTGGGAAAAGAACGAAAATAAAAAAAACCTAAGAAAATGCTATTTCTCTTTTAAGTATGTGGAAATTACTTGGACACTGTGGCAATAGGGTATAAACAGAAGATAGAAAGATGGTCCACGGAAGAAAAAGATAAGCAAGTACAAAAGCATTTACCAATCAGGCGTCTGGTATGAGCATACAGGCATAATTATCAGTTTAAAAATGATTGCACGAAGCATTTGATTATTCAAGGGAAGTTATGGGCTCAACTGAGTGTGAGATTTTATGCCTGTCTGTTGGAACTGGTTGTTTATGATGTGACATTCTTTAATGGTAAAATGAAAAACAGCACAGTTCTGTGCCAGGGTCATAGGGGGAATGCATATTTATGAAGCAAAATAAATATGAAGATGGAACGTCCCACTCCCTTTCCCATTCCTCCCTCCTTTTTTTTTCTTTTCTTTTTTCTTTTTTTTTTCTTTCTTTCTTTTTTTTTTTTAACTCTATGAGGTCCATGACATGCAGTTTACACTGGCTCATATACAGTGTGGAACAACTCCTGTCTTTGTGTTCAGTTTTGATTATGGTGTTGTATTGCTAATACTCACTTTGAGGAGTGATGTGAAGGAATACTCTCCAAATGGGTGCTCTTGGAGGGACAATTTGTCCTTTATTGCTTTTAGAAGATTCATGTACTCCTAAAATGATGCAAYAAGCTGGTTTTACAGAGCTATAGTTCTATATCAACCATCAATTTTAAGGAAATGTATGTAACTCTTTCCCTGCGAATATCTTGCCATAGCATTTCCATRTATTCTATATTGTGATCTGTAATCCAATTACTCTCAGGGAAGTGCTTTCGTCCTCCTTTTACAAGTGAAGGCCCAAGAAAGAGCCAACTAAAGGATTCAAAACAAGGCTATGGGGTAAGGAGTCAGGCTTATCTCCTTAGCCTTTACCTTAAGTACCAGGCTGATTTTCCTCTTCCTAATGTTCTCTAATATCCACTCTTTGCGGCTCCTTATCCACTTGCCAGTATTGGATGGTATTTGACATATGCCATCTACTCTTTTCATGGTTTGCCAGGCTGTAATTTGGGTAGATTTGATGCCCTAATTCCTCCTCTCTAACTTCAGGCACATAACTGAAGTGCTTAAGCTAGCAGCTAAGACCCCCAAGGTTCCTGCCACAGAAAATTGAGGGAAATAGGTACTTCTGGAAAATGTTTCAGCCTTCCTAATTTCTAATTTACTTTTGGAGATGTCAGTTGCCTTTTCACTAGAGAGGAAGTCTAGGCTGGGTGTTCTCCTTGCTAGGGGTTCCGTTAATATCTAAAGTTGAAYGGAATGCATATAAGTTTAGTGTTTTGATGGAGAGGCAAAATCTAGATATCTTGCAGAGCCTGATGGGATCATGATGCATTCTAGCAGTCATTAACAAACAGAACTGCTTTAAGGAGTTGTGAGTAAATTGAATGCAGGAAGGCTGCTAGCACTCACCTTTAGTCATTCATTGAGCAGGTATTGTGTAACTCTGCCAAAAACACCTCTTTCCCTGCAAAAGTCTGTTTTTCAGTCCTGGGCACAGATAGTTGCCAACTGTATCAAATAATGAGGTGTTTTTTGTAGTGTGTACAAATGAAGATGAGAAAAGTGCATTCCTTGTAAATGCATTCTCAGAGGGAAAAGGAAACTAGAGTTCTGGATGAGACATGACACATGAAAGCGTTCAGTCTGACTCATATTACCACTAACTCATCATCACCTTTCCCAATAAAACCAAGCTGCTTAAAAATTGTGTTGAATATTTTTTCCYAGAGAGGAACAATATTTCAGGTGACAGAGAGAGAACACAGCAGACAGCAAAGAATTCAATATGGATAAAATACTATGTTTTTACTCTATTTTTTTTCTTCACTGCAATTTGGTTTCTTCTGAATTCTTTATGGGCTATGTTCTACAGGAGAAAAATGCCCTAAAAAAACAAGCCTAAAGAAGCAAAGTAAATTTCAAAGACAAACAGAAATGAAGAGAGAACATTCAACCAACCAAGAGGAAACATATCCCTCCTTTGAACTGAGCGTTCAGTATGAACTGGCAATACTTTCATTCAGACCGTTCCTCACAATTAAGTACAGCACTGATGAAAACTCAGAGAGGAGATCAACGATGTGTCCTGGAACCCAGAACCCAGAGCTTGAACTCATAATGGAAAAATCAAGAGCAAATGCTTTCTAAACATGGGGCTCTTGTAGGGATGAAAAGAATTGCTTCAACAGCCTGTTTATTTACCAGCAAAGGTACTTGTATTTATTGTGTACTGAGAACAAAGATTCAGCACTGGTACCTGATTGCTTTTTTTTCTGTAGCTCTGCTATCATCATAATTAGCTGAGACGTGTTCCCCAAAAGAAACGGAAAATGGGCCAAACTGCAACTTGCCCACAACCAAGTGGGTCAAAGCAAGATAATCACAGTGAGCTTTTTCCTCCTTGTCACCAGCATGGTGACATGCTCTCCCGTAGCATGGAAGAAGCTGCCTTCCTGCCACGGTGCCTGCAGTGTTCGACAGCACATGGTATCCCAGCTCCTAGCTAAGAGCCTGTGCTCTAGGTTCCTTCCAGAAATCCTGCTCCGAGGTGTCCTGAACCTCATCTTGGTGACCTCGGTGGAGAAATTTTACCTGAGAGCTTTCAAAAGGCAAGATAGTTTAGTAATGCCATACAGGTGAGTTTTATTGTTGGGAGTCAGGATGCTAACAGAAAGATTTGTTTAAGTGGTTTATATTCTGCATTATTTCGTGAGCATGGGTAATGCTTTTTTGGCTTTATTTCCCTAAACAATTTTTAGACAACTGATCACCTTCAGACCTATAACTGGAGGGCACAACTGTCCATCTAGTTGTGTGCTTGGATATTTGTGAGTAATGGGCTCAAAACACAGATACTGAAACCTGTATTTGTAACCCAAGAGACCAGTAAGGGACATTTTCTTTAGCATGGGCACAATCCCATTGAAATTTAAAAGTGCTTTGCTGGACTGGGGTCAGGAACCTCATCACCTTTTTGTTTAGAATCAATGCTAAGGGAGCCCAGAGATGCATCCATTCACTATAGCAGCACCAGGCAGCCAGAGCCTTCTGGTGAGTCTTGTCCATTGTTTTATATTCTATTTATATATTCATTAGTGTAACAAATGGAAAGATTGTTATACATCATAAAATTGTGGTGAGTGTTCATAGAATTTAGAGAAAACAAAATAAATGATCAAAACTCCTCAGTTAAAAGAATGAAAAAGGACAGAAAATTCACAATTTTCCTCAAACTAGAGATGTATTCCCATGATGTACATTCTTAGTATAACTCATATCATGCAAAATGGGTAAACACAGGAAAAAGCTGCAATGCAAACAAAACAAGAGGAGGAGGAACTGCTCAATTTTTGTCAAAGAATAACATTAAGAGAAATTAGTATCTGTAGAACCTGATCACAGAGTCTCTTTCGCTGCTTACATGTGATAAACAAGGATCCTTGCTTTTAAAATAAAATGCTGTGTTTTTTATTTTTTATAATGAAAACATCCTCAGACCCTACCCATGATTTATTAGGGTTTTATCTACCTAGAATAATTAACACTAAAGTTGTTCATCAGGATAAAACCTAGATTTTCCTTTCCAGTTTACCCTTATTCTGCATGCCTACTGCTCCTATCTTTCCCAGTTTAAAATTACTTATTAACCTTTTCCTACACAACTTACTCAGCTTTGTAAGTCACTAGTACTTTAATCAGCTTTAAGGTACCATCCATCATAGTGGTCTGTCTCACATAACAGCTGAATTGCTGCAAGAGTGTCATGGTGCGTGTAGAGGTATTCCGTCATTTTTCTGTCAGTGTTAGATGTTACACCGCCATGTTACATGTTAAAATGCCTTCCATGCCTCATGTTAAATGAGTTAGAAATGGTGAAGTTCCTCATGTACATCATGGGATCTTTGGCCATTCTTTGTGTGGGGGGATCCTCGGCAGGGATATGCCACCGGCCCTGCAGAGTGGGGTGTGGGGGGCACTGACTGCAGCAGCTGTGTCCTCCTGCACTGCAGCAGTGACTGCTGCCCTGGACAAGCTGTATGCCTTGGTCTTCTCCATCTAGCCATGGAGGGCAGGCAGCTTAGCTGTGCTAGGAGTTGGGATAGGGCAGGTTCAACCAAGGAAAAGGCACTTTCTCAATTGTTTTGTTTTTGCTGCTTAAAGGCGTCATTCTGTTAAAAGTGATACAGCTCAGTGCCGCTTTTGCAGTCTTTTTTTCATGCTAGCTTTTTACATCACTGAGGGTGAGCTATGTGGGTACCAGCGGTGCAATGCAAGTCAAAAGCTCAGCCAATGTCCATGAAGATGGGACAGTTTAAATAACTATAAGGGCTCCAGGGTGCCTCAGCCCCACTGTGGGCCCTGCTGGGGCTGSGGGTGGAAGGGCCCATGCAGCTGGTGTGGCTTCATCTCACTGGCAGCTGTGGGGAGCGAGGTGGGGAGACTGTGGTCCGGGCTTGTCCTGGCTGGGACTTGCTCTGAGCTGAGCCTGGACCTGGCTGGCACCATGGCCCTGCCCCTGCCTTGTTACCTTTGAATTACCTCTTCTAGGAGACATACAAAATGGTGTTTCTTACTTCAGAAGGACCTGGGCTGCCCTGGGTCGTCCTCAGACTGAGAATTGCTACACGACAAGGTCTGTAGCTGTAGAGGAGATGAAATCCTAGATTGCCACTCCCAAACCCTCAAGATTCCCACACCAAATCTTTTGTAAATCCATGCCTTTCTTGGAGGCTGTTCTTAACCTCTTTTCACTTCTAATAAAAAAGCATTTGCAATACATCCCACTGTAAAAAAAAAAAAATACATTCAGTGTAAAAAAAAWTAAAAGTCTTCTGTCTCCAAAGCTCCCAAGTATGGCCGAGCTCACGGTTCATAGAGTATGTGTGAGGAGGAGCAGAAAGCTGCATCATTGCTATGGTCTGTAAAGGCTTGCAACAGTCCTGAAGCATTTGTTTGTGTGTCTATACATGAATGAATGACTGAGAGGAGGTATGGCATGGACTATGCCTCTGAAACTGTGTCAGGATGGATGACCTGGCCAGTTCTCCTTTTACATTAGAGTGATTTTCACTTAATTCTTCATGTGCACTCATATGCAGTACAGCCAGTCTTTTAGCCCATTGGCCAAGTAATAAAGAACAAAATCTAAAGCAGTTATTCCTAGAATAAATAGGAGTGACCTTGTGAAGTAAAGAAATTGTATGCATGTGAAGGTGATGGGTGATTTTGACCTCTAGCAATGTCTGATTCTTTGCTTATTTGGCGACTGTGATCTTTTCTATTTAGATTTCCATAATATTCAAGAGCCTATGTGAGGGGAGGAATCATTGAGGAAGAAAATTGGACAGAAAACGGGAATGGACTCTTTCCTAAGTGCTTACAATGACCAAGAACATCTCTAATACATAATATGGAAGTTATTATTTTGGATATTTGCAGAGAGAGAACATTTGTAATGGATCATATACACCTTTGGTCTCTGAGAAAACTAATAATGTGAAAGATAAGAACACATGACATAATCACAGTTTCAGTGCTGTTCTGTTTCCATATTTCTGTGTCTCCATGGGATACTTATGTTGCAATCTTGAATGCATTAAGTGTTATGCATGAAGTCACATGACCTGAACTCTGGGGCAGACTCAGATTAATTGATTTCTAATGGAAAAATGCATGCCTGATGCTATTTTCGTTGCAAAGCATCCTTTTCTGTTTAATGGGCACTAACCTGCTATCTGAAAGTTAAATCTATAGCATTTTTTACCATCTTTGACAGTGCCAGTAGCACAAATGTGATGCTTCCTTTTCACCTTAATCACTGGGCAGTATTTTCAAACCCCTTGTTTTGGTGTGAGGTGGATCAAACACCTCAGTATTTTCAAACACTTTGTTTTGGTGCACAACTTCTCAAGTCTAATTTTTAAAATCAGTCTTATTAAGAGCTGTCTCTGAGGCAGACATGCTGGGTGCAGGGCTACTGATGGTGCACCATCAGCACAGTACCTACTGAAGATGCATGAAGTGCATGCATCCAACTGGCCAGCAGAATAAATATCTTAGGTTTGTTAGGAATAGACTGGCTGGAATATTGCATGTTCATATGTGTTCGAGGTTAGTGGTGGGGCACCTAATCTGCCGTCAGCTTACCCCATTGATGCTGTGCATCCCCCTCCATTTACCACAAGTCCACTTCTTGTTTTTTCTCAAAACTCTCCCAGTGCATTTAAGATGTGTGTCTGCTGTGTTGCCATTCCTATTCTTCTATATGCAACTGGCCAGACTGAACTGTGCTGCAGTGAGATAATGTTTTGAAACAGTATGATGGTGACCACCTTCATCACAGTGTGGATTTGCCACTGTCTTGGGCTTGTCCTGCTGAACCAGTTTTCACASTTGTAACAAGATGTATAACAAATAGTCATTTCTTCACTTTATTTTTCTGTTTCATTTTGATTCTCTTCTGCCTTTTGGCCTGTTTAGACAAAAAGATCTTCAGGGCAGGAGCCTGGTGTTCTTACATATCTGTACATTACCATTCCCGTTAGTGCTATATACACAAAATATCAAATGAAAAGCTCTATAATTCTGATTGTACTTGCAGAGCACGCTTTACCCTAGAGATAGACACAGTGTATCTGAGTCTTTTGCACTGATGCACAAAATAATCCCTGAAAATAAGGCTGTGTCACTCGGACGTATACAGCTTCTTTGTTGGTGGTCGCAATAAGTAGTGACAGCAAGAATGGATGATTTTGGCCTTTCTACTTCTGTTCTTACTATTCAGAGCTTCTGTTGGAGTTCTCTCTTGCTGATTACCATCTTCCTTCTGTCTTTGGTGATACGAAACCCAATGCTCAGACATTACTTCCTAAGGAACTATTATGATTCTGGAAAAGCTAAAATTGTGCTTTATTCCCAAGAAAATTGTGACTCTGTTTCTTTGAAAAATCTCATCACTGTATAGATTTAAATATATAGCTATAGAGTGAATGATTTATTCTGAGGAATGAATCTGCTTTCAAAAAATGTCTGCCATACARGATGAATAAAAAGTATCCTACCTTTCAGTGCTTTCTTTCCAACCTGGATCAGTTTTGCCTATATCTATATGGGTATCCTGTATTGGTGCAAATCCTAAATCCTTGGCTTTTCTTATGTTGGATACCATCCCAGTCCCTAGGTTCTCATTCTTCTAGCTAAAGATGCTCCTGCTTKTCTAGTAACTAGAGTTATTAAAATTTAGAGGTCCCTCTAAATTATCAGTAATTGCCCTACCACATTACAGAGATGTCAGGCACCAGACATAAGGTGGATTTTAAAGAAGTATTCAACCATCATAATTCCTAGTAAATTAATAAATTTGATTTAACCTATCTTTAGAATACACATTTTGTTTCTCAATAAAGTATTCTTTTTGTGACCTCCTAATTAATAAGATTAAGGGAATTTAGCCTGGGAATCTGACAAAAGGCAGTATTCTAGGACCCTCACTGAATATTAATATCCGTCTTGTAGCAAAGCAGAACACTTGTTTATGTATATTGGAGCCCCACTGGTTTAGGTCTTTACTAGGAAAACAACAAAGAAGAGAAAAAAATAACAAATTACAGCTGAAACAAATCATCAGCATTGCTGTTTTCAAATTACTATATTTCTGGGGAATTTCAGTCAGTTACATGAAAAAGAAGACACTAGTTTCAATGGAGCTTTGATAGTCAGGTTATGTTAATAATGGGGACTCATGTAAAATGCATAAGGTATACCTTACAGATGAAGAAGATTGCTAATAATTATTCTGTATGCTAAGAGTGTAGCTCTTTCTGAACTGATACATAAAGACTCCTTTACATCCCAGTCTAATTACTTATAGACAGTTGAGCACAAAATTACTTTCATCTGTTTGAACATGTGGAAGGAAAGAGATTAGAGATGTACCTTTCAAAACAGCTAGTTGGCATGTTAAAGAAGAAAACCTACTGGTTCTTCGGTTCTGATTGAAAAGTGCATTTCTGTATAATTAGACCTATTAAAGTAAATGTCATGTGGGGAGATTCTCAGAGGGAGTGACTGGGGTGCACAGCATGAAAGTCAGTTGCTCTCTTATAACTACTCTAGAATCTGGAAGTTTTCAAAGCTGAGRAAAGGTAGGACTAGGTGTTTTAAGATCTTATCTTTTTCCCTAACCATTTGGGGGTTTCTTTTGGTCTGCTGGCTTGCAGTGAATACCGTGCCTCGGAAGGGTGAATCCTGTAAATCATGTGGGGATCTCCAGCTTGTGAAAAAGAACCATACAGTGTTTCAAAGTAGTTGTAGGCAAATGAGAGATCAATGTCTTTCCCTACTTTCTATTTGTCTGCTTTAGCAGATTTCAAAAGTGCTGTAGGAAAGGAATCTGTATACAAGGGGCCTAGTCCTGTACTAACTTTACAGTATTAAACTTGGATAAAGTGCATTTGTAGCAACACCTGTAAGTGAATTCTCCTCTCTCCTCCCCAGAATTTCTACTTCTGTCCAAGGCATTTTAGTGTGATCTGAGATAAAGCAATAGTAGTAAGTTCCTGAGCAGTGCTCTCATCCAGATTTTTCAGAGTATTTCACAAAGCAGAGAATTATTTCTTCTTGCAGCCTTTCCTCATAGAGGAGATGCTCCAGGACATGTTCTCCATGACCTTTCAAAGATGATTGAGAGTGGCCTAGCAATAACATCTGCCAACTCCCTCAGCACTCATGGGTGCATTCGATTGGGGCCCATGGATTTGTGGGTGTCAAGTTTGCCTAAATGATCTCTAACCCGATCCTCCTTGACCAAGGAAAAGTCTTCCTTTCTCCAGACTTTCTTTCCTGTTTCTAGGCTCTGGGTTTCCTGAGGGCTGCCCTAGGCAAAGAAGGCATTCAGTATCTCTACCTTCTCTGTATCATTCATTACCAGGGCCCCTGCCCTAGTCAGCAGCAGGCTTACATTTTCCCTAGTCTTCCTTTTGTTACTGGCTTATTTAAAGAAGCCCTTCTTGTCTTTGACACTGCTTGCCAGATTCAACTCCAAATGGGCCTTGGCCTTTCCAGTTACAGCCCTGCATATTTAGACGATGTTCCTATGTTCTTCCCAAGTGGTCTGTCCCTGCTTCCATCTTCTATGCACCTTCTTTTTCTGTTTGAGTTTTGCCAGGAGCTCCTTGTTCATCCATGCAGGTTTCCTGCCTACTTTGCTCGATATCCTGCACTGTAGGATGCACCACTCTTGAGCTTGGAGGAAATGATTCTTGAATATTAACCAGCTCTCTTGGACCTCTCTTCCTTCCAGGGTCCTAACCCATGTGATTCCTCCAAGAAGGCCAAAGTTAGCTCTCATGAAGTCCAAAGATGTGATCCTGCTTTTTGCCCTGCTTCTTCCTCACTGGATCCTGAACTACATTTTCTCCTGGTCACTGTAGCCAAGGCTGCCCCAWGCCTTCACATTGCCCCTTYTTCATTTTTTAGTAAAAGGACWATACYATACTTCTCCTTGTTGGCTCTTCCATAACCTGTGTCATGAAGTTATCATCAGTGCTCTCCARGAACCTCCTGAATTGCTTGTGCCTTGCTGTGCTGTCTTTCCAGCAGATATCTGAGTGGTTGAAGTCCCACATGAGAACYAGGGCCTGTGATTGTGAGGCTAATTCTAGCTGTCTTTAGAAGGCCTCATTGACTTCCTCTTCCTGATCAGGTGGCCTGTAGCAAACACCCACAATAGTGTCACCCATGTTAATCTGTCCTTTATCCTCACTCATAAGCTCTAAATCCACTCATCATCCAACTCTAGGCAGAGCTCCATGCATTCCAGTTACTCTCTCACATAGAKGATCACTCCCCCACCTCACCTTCCTGGCCTGTGCTTCCTAAAGGGCCTGTATCGATCTATGGTAGCATTCCAGTYGTGCGAGCTATCTCACTGCGTCTCTGTAACTGCAATGAGATCATGGCTCTGCAACTGCACACAGATCTCCAGCTCCTCCTGTTTATTCCCCATGCTGTGTTCATTTGTGTGCAGGCACTTCAGAGAGGTATTCAAGAAAGCTATTTTACCAGGAGAGGTTCTTGGGGATAAGATAGTCTTATCTTGTAGGTACTTACTTAGTTGCATGCAGTTGCTGGAGATAATTCCACTTGAGCCTTGCTTTGCTAGTTGCATGGTCTCTATAACTATCCCCTTCCCCATCTTTCCTAGTTTAAAGTCCTCCTTACCAGATTGGCCAGCTTGTTGGMAAAGATATGTGTGCCCCATTTAGTGTGGTGTATTCTATCTCTCCCAGTCAGTTGTTGATCTTCAAACAGGGGCCCATGGTCATAGAAACCAAGATCCTGATGGCCAATACCAGTGGTGCAGCCAGTTGTWTACTTGGAGCATCTGTCTACTCCTCTTCCCATCCTTCCACCTCACTGGCAGGATYAAGGAGAAAATGACCTGGGCCCCCAGACCCTTAACCACTGTCCTCAGAGCTCTGAAATCCTGTTTGATACTTTCCAAGTTGCTTTGGCAATATCGTTGGTGCTAACATGGAAGAGCAGCAGGAGGTAATAGTTGGATGGGTGGACAAGTCTCAGCAGTCTTTCCATGACACCTTGGATCCAAGCCCTGGCAGGCAGCAATCTTCTCTAGACAAGAAGTCAGGTAAGCAGATAGGTGCCTCTGTTCTCTGCAGCAGGGAGTCACCCACARCAATCACTCACCGCTTCTTCCAGGTGTTCCTCCATGGCACAGAGTCCATCAGCTCAGTTGCTTCACTTGAAGCCATGCCCAGCTCCTTCTCAGCTTGGAAGGCACTGAACCTGTTTATCAACTGCAAGGCTTCAGGAGGAGCAAGAGCCTTTCTCCTCTTAAAATAAGTAACCAGTTTCCAGCCTTCATCATCTGCAGAGTTAGGACTTACTGTTTCACATGGCACAGAGACTATCTGTCTCTCCACTGCTGTAGGGGGGGGGGGGTAGATGGGGGTTGAGATTTTTGAAGCTATAGGGTCTCTGAGAATATCCTATCTAGCTCTTGCTTATCTTCTCAGATGCTATGCAGCCTCCCATACTTCCTCCCATTCCTTTGCCTGGTGACACAACTCATCAACAACAGCACACCTTCTGTAGAAAAGATGACTGCCAGACCCAGCCTCATGGGGAGRCCCCAGGCACTCCCTGCAGCAGGAGTTCTGCAGAGCTGCATCTGCTGTCAGAAGGTCTGTCTAGRTGGAAGCCTTTGACATGGCAGATGCAGCAGCTCCAGTGGTTGCTGGAGAAAGCACTCTGTGGTGTGTCATAACCATACTGAGAAAATGTACAATATTATAACTGGAGAGGAGAGTGCCTTTTTGCATCCTTCCACATGAACTGCTGTGCAAACTACTGCATCTGTTGGCTGTCTCTGTTAGCTGTGCTCTAATTCAGTCCAGGTTTTCYTGCATTTCTTCCCTAGGTGAATTTTCCCGTGTGTAAAGACAGAAAATTATAGAGAAAAATATATAGAAGATTATGTCAAATAAACAAGAGGTCTGAGTCCCCCATGGCCTAAATATGCACTATTGTTCTTTACAACTGGATCTACTCCTGCTTGCGACAAGAAGAAAACCTGACCTTTACGTCCATCTGGGTATACYGGTAATGAAATATTACATGCCTGTRTGAGGCAGGGTCTCTCAGCAGGCAGGATTTGTGCTACCCCTGGCAAGGCAGTGTCTGCCTCTGTACGGGGCAATGTCTCACAAATCCCAGCTGCTGCTGAATTCACCCCACTCCCCACAGAGACCTTTGATGAACTACTTTGCTGCAGTGAGAAGTGTCTTCCAGCTCCTGCTGAATTCACATCAGACGCTTAGCCTCTCCTTTGAGAAACAAAAAGGCAGCATGGCACATCACCCTGAAAGGTGCCTGACCCCTGTGCTCTGACAGGTTAGCAGAGAAGAGGCTGTGGCATGCAGAGCTCACTAGCTGCTTCACGCTAAACCAATGTGGAAGTACAGGAGAATGATGCCTTGCTTGAGCACAGAGCCTGCATGGGCTTCTGCTCCAGACTGGGGCTGCTAAGTGCTCTTCTAGCACACACACAGAAATAAAAATAATTATACCAGCACCAATCATGTTAACTCATAAATTTTGTCTTTATTTCTCAGTTGGTATGGGCTTGAACCAACTTTGATTTCCTTATGCATAGAAGATATTTCTGATTAAAAGCTGCATCTTGATCTAAAGGAGAGCTAGTGCGTTSTACACATAATACATGGAAACCAGGAGCTCTGCTGATTGCTGATAATTTAATTCCTATAACAGACTAGAGAAAGCTTATTACCTGGCAGCCAGTATTCAATCACTATTTTCTGAAATAAATAGTCTATTGGACAGCTAACAATAAAAAAGCAAACATGATGGCCTTAATTTTGTGTATTTTTAAATGTAATATACTGTACTAATACAGACATTCTAAAAGCTGTCTCCTTGTTAATCCTATTCAATGGCTTYTTCCTGCATTTCTGGCATGGCTTATTTAAGTAAATGGTATTGTTACATTAATTTTAAAATCTGATGTATGGGCTAAATAAGATAGTGTAATAGGGCATGAAATGCACTAAAATACTGTCTTCTGTGTTATACTCATGAAGCTGATGGTTGGTTTTTAGTGTGCTATAGAAAAAGAAGTGTTTTTAAATAAATAAGTACAATTGACTGTGTATTTCCTTTCACTATCATTGTTCTTGGAACTATAGAAACTCAACAGCATTATGATAAAGTTCCAGAGATTCCCATTTCACTTAGTGGTTGACTGACTGGTTCTTGAAACTGTTYTATTTTTCACACTCTGTATGGAGACCCAAGCCTTATTAATCATACTCAATACCAACCTTGCTCTAAGGACAAGATTTTTAAATTCCTCACTATTTTTCATTTAGCCCCCCTACTGCATTCTGTTAGTGGCTGCCATAGTACTGATCGCCGTAATATTCAAYGTCTTCACAAACATTCAGGAATGTATTTCTGCAAAATCCTGGGTAGTGGTGGKATAGGGTTGTGGCTCTTACTTTTGTGTGAGTTTTTAATTCAAAGTATTGTTTATGGGCGAAAAGGAAACACATTTTAAATATAAAGCCAAGTTACTATAATTGAAATCTTTAAAGTCTAGTCAAGCCTATTAGTCTGGATCTGACTATTTCAGAAAAAGAAATAATATTTTTATACAGAAATTCTCATTAATAGTATTAATTCAGTCAAAATTATTATATATACACTTAACTTCTACCCGTTTTCCTGGTGTTATGCTCACCCTTTCCCTGCTCCCCTGCTTCTCTGCCTAAGGTTGGTGATTTCCTTCTGGTATAAGGTGTGGAGATGCTAAGGCAAGCTGTCAGCAACTAGAGTCCTTTATCAGGAGGAATATATGTTTATGTTGATGGTTTCCTTTATTTTTGTGCTAGAATCCACTTGGAGTTCTTTTTATGYTTGCTAACATTCTTCTACATCCTTTCTATTTATTCATTGATCTACAGCTTCATGTTACATCCAAATTTACTATATATACTATCCTTCATATACATTAGATACYGTTTCTATGTTTTCTTTGGTACCCCTAAAACCAGTTTTGTCCAGCYCCAGGTCTGCATTTCTTTAACTGACCATTGGTGATTTGCTTATAGCTGTRGAGTGTCCAGTGCCAAGCCTGTGCCGAATCTCCTAYCATCCCAYGCAKGTACTCCTCTATTCTGCACCCTGTGTCTCCACCTCCCAGCTATTGTACCTGGCCTGTATTTCTCTACACTACATCACTGACTTAGAGTTGTAAAACCATGGTGGTACCATACAAAGATAAACAAAAATAAAATAAATTGCCCATAGACACTTGGTAAACTAGAAAAATTGCTGTTACTGCTAAATCAAGGAAAATAATTTTGTAGGCAGGTCAAGAAAAGTTCAGACATAACAAGCCTAGCAAACCTCAGTCTTGAGGCCTTGCAAACTCAGTATAAAGCTTATGACCTGTTGCTGCCAATGGCAATACCATATTACAGGGCTACACGGTTATAGTGTGCATCCTGGGAAATAGATTAATTAGGAAGAAAATACTACATTCTTTTACACACACTTAACCTGAACTCATTGAAGGCATTTTATTACCTTAGGCTTCAAGGAGTGCTAATTGACTGAAACTGCTTTTAGTTCCTAATTAGATCATTACAATAGCACTGTAAACAAAGGCAATGGTGAACTGACGCATGCTGAGTTAGGATGTTATGTCTAGTAGAAATGAACACATTGAAAAATTTGGGAGTTAGTCTGCAGTTCAGCTAACAGCCCAGAAACTCAGGGTGAGTTCCACTGGTATACATTGGCTTCTTGGAGTTGCTCTGGGGATACAAAGCAACCATAAACTTGACTTAACTGGCCAGTAAAGAGGGTTTTACTGCTGCTTTGTGTCACTGGAGTGCTCCAAAGCAGCTGGAATATCCCATGAATCTGGCCCCAAACGTTTATGTGGAGCTTATTCAAACTATTCCAACCTCTTTGACTATGAAAGCTGCAGGAAACCTCATGAGAATAAGCTCTCTCAGAAGTGCTCTTTCTCCTGCTCTCAATCACAAATGCCAGAAGAACAGTCAGGCTTTCAGTTTCATCCCACTTTTGATCTGGTAAAGACTGCAAATGGAAAATAAAACCACCAAAACTTACCTGAGTGTTTTAGAATTCTTCCTTGCAAGTGGTTTGATTTTAATTCTAAAAAAATCCACTGTATTTTGGTGATGGTGACGTCCTTATTGTACCTAAAATGATTAATCCTTTACTGTTGTTGATATATATATTGTAGGACTCACACTACAGCATGTAATCTTACATTTAATTGTTCTGATTTTTAGATATTTTCTAAATGCAGCTTCAGTGTTACAAAGTCATTTATCAATTTATTTAACAAAACATTTATTTTGTTCTGTTCCACTGTAGTTGTTATGTTATGTAGTTCTGTATTCCAATAGGTGATATTGTGTAGGATTCACTTCATATGAGTTCACACGTCTACAGCTGAATTAGTAACCTGCCGTTCTCTTTATAGTTGATGGAGATGCTACTATATCATCTCATTCATCTGTCTTATTTTGGACTACTAATTTATGAGATTCATTTAATGTTAAAATGATTTTATAACATTTTTGAACGGAAATATCATGTAAAAGTGCTTTCACTTTGGATAGAAGTTCACAGTACCTTCATTCACACTACATACCGGCACGGAAGAAGTTGCCCCATTCAAATCAAGGAATTTGTCGGTGGAGTAAGGTGAACTTCCTGGTGTGAATAAGACTCTCACAGTCTGTCCCATGCTGGTTCCAGCTCCATCCTTGATCTGTACTGCTCTTGTAATGAAATTCAAGAGGTAAGGAAGAGCTAGCTGATTCTTGTTCTGCATATGGTCACAGATCTCTGTGGTGTTCAGGATAGTCATAACTGTGACACCTGTGTCATCTTTGCT
Source organism: Rhea americana (assembly GCF_003343005.1). Taxonomy (NCBI): domain Eukaryota; kingdom Metazoa; phylum Chordata; class Aves; order Rheiformes; family Rheidae; genus Rhea; species Rhea americana. The sequence continues at coordinate 7,179,358 of NW_028186867.1, read as the reverse complement.
TGTGATATTTCTCTCTACCAGAGGCACGCTCAAGTTTTCATAACATAGAAATAATGCAAAATATATAAAAATATTTCTGGCTTGAGTCAACTTGAAGCTCCGCCAAACAAAACACTGAGGACTGCATTATAAGGAATGTGTGGGTTTTTTTTCTTTTTTTTTTGGCAGCATAGATGAGCTAGCTGACCTAATAGAAAATAACCATCTCTAATATCTTTGATTAAAATTCCTTAAATTTTGGCAAACATTTATAAAAATATTGAACTTTCAGTTTACACTTTACAACATTCTTGAAGAAAAGTCCTGCAAACATAACTTCTATTTAAATTAGAGACACAGTAATGGATAGAGAAATGATTGCCTTCTGTGCTCAGAACGAAGGCTAAAGTAAATATTGATTAGAAGGTTTTATATGCAAATACTCAAAAGGAGTTAAACACGCACTTTCTTCAATGGGAATATTCAATCTAATCCTCTTTTTATGCCATGATTAGTTACTACACTTTTATTCAATGTGTTTTACAATAATAAGGTTTTTGTATAGGTCACATAGCAGTGCTTTTAAATATCCACATGAAAGGCATGACCTTAAAAAGGAGGCAGGAGACACAGAATGGTTGAATTGTTAACAGATGAATAATTGGTTCTGAGAAATGCCAACAGAGCCTGCTTGTCTACACTACAGCCATTCCAGGAGGGGTAAATAGAGGCAGTCTTTTTGCTGCAATTACATGTGCAATATTCAGACTTCTAATGAATGACTCACATGTCTGAGATTACTTGGCCTACCGTGCGTTGGGCCAAATCTGAATCCAGTGGTAAACTGCACAGTGGCCATGTTATTAGTCAAGGAATAAGTTCAATTAAAATAAATGCAGCCCCAAATTTTGGCGACAGTTCTTTTCTTAGTCCGTACCTTAGATAAATCACTAAACTCATTACAGAGAAAAGCAGCAGCATGTTCACATACAGTTCTATTTATATTTAGCACCCAGCTGATAATAGACAGTTTATGGGCATTCATCATTTGAAAAATGGAATTTGGAGGACATGGTTGGGTGGAGGTTGCACAGGTCCAGCATCCCTGTGCTGAAGACTCCACTACCTAAGTAGACAGGATGCACAAAAGTTGGGAGAGAAAATGGAGCAGACTGCCCATGTTCACAAGGAAGAAGGAGAATTCCATCACCCATGGCGACCATCTCACAGTTGTTGCCTGATCCTGAAGACTACTTCTGCTCTTTCTCTCTGATTGAATAGCTCAGCTTCTATGTAATAAATATTTAACATACACCTGAAATGACAACCCTGTGGAGAGTGAGGTGTCACTCCATTAGCATTACATTGATTAGTATATGTGACCTAAAATGAAACACTCAGACAGTCTGCAAACTGCTGAGAACATCTTCTCTAGTGGCAGTACTCATCACATGCTTTTTAGATGAGAGCTTTTGTTTCAAAACAGGCATCATAACAAATTATCTGACAAGTAGTGTCAAAGACTTCCAGTGCTACCTGCCCCTAAGTGTCACTAACGATTGAGTTCAGAGAAGAGAGATGGGGATTACAGACATTGTCACTAAGTTCTGTCTTCATCTACCAAATGTTCTCGCAGCCATCAGCCTGCTGTGCTCCCTGCTTGTATTCACTCACTAATCCTGCTGCATACCAGTAACCTCACATGGCCTCAGACCCCTCTACCAGGCTCTTTAGCTCTCTCCTATGTTTGTATTAGACAAAGCAGAGGTACATTTTTATCTCTTGAAACTCCAGTTCCAAGATAGTACACGTTCAATTTAAGGTCCCATTTGTAGAATTATCCTTTGCCAGAAAGCAGAAGTCAAGCAGCAGAGGTGAGRGATAAAATTCCCTCACTCATGACTTGTGAGCTGTATGTTAGGACAGTGACACACGTGTGTAGGGATTACTTATTTATACGCCTACCTCTCCTGGAAGGGAAGCAGGCAGATGTGGCTAGTCATGTCTGTGTCTGTATACAGCAATTGCTGTCTGTATAGCAACAGGAACATCCCATTATTTGTACATAATACTTGATATATGATCTTTTTATCCTCTTCTCTACCTCTGTTAGGAATCATCCCTTGGTTTACATGAGGAAGAAATTGACAGCTTTCATTGCCATCACAGATTTTACAAGCTGTGTGATGAATACAAGCTACAGATGTGCTGAAGTCCTTGAAAATTATTTGGCTACCCACAGAAGTGTACACTTTATCCTATTTCCTTTTGCCTTTTCACCAAAATCTTTCTCTCAGAAGACACTATACGATGAGAGCTGTAACWGATAGGAAGAACGGGCTTTGATTTTTAATTGCTAATTAATCACAGTCTTACTATGGTAGACACTTTGTATCAGGTTACATTAGCTGATGCAGTGTAAGAATCCAGTAAGAGAAAGCAGAGTTAGGAAAAGAATCCTACCCATCTGGTCTTAGAGATAAGATGCCAGCTATTTTTGATTTGCACTTCTGGATCTGCTTGTTATTAACTTCAGTTAATTCATGATGTTTCTTGCTGATTCAGACCTCAAGATCCTTTAGCACTTTTGCATAACTACACTAGGATTATATTTTTTTCCTGTAGAGATATGTTGCTTTATTGCTTTTGAAAGACATCTCCCCTCGATGTTGGCAACGCAAACTGTTTGATGGGGTAGCATTTATGAACATCTTCCTTTGGAACTTGCACATCTGGCTGAAACACGTAGGTCACTCCTCTAGTTTTATAGAAGTGTTTTTAAAGCTAAAACACTTTCATGGCATTTCCATTTTTCTATTTCCTAGAAAAAATGACTTAAATCCTGGATATGACTGAAGCAGCTTGTATTCCACTTCTGTTCTTTCACCAGTATTTATTATTTATTATTGTTTTCACAAAATTAGGCCAACATGTTGTCATATTTGGACACAACTTTAAAGTAACACTGAACGTTAAAAAGAGAGGTATTATAAAACAAAACCACATCTGAAACTATGTCCTTAYGGTTTACGGATTGGAAAAAAATGAAAGGAAAAATAAAGGTGGTCTGAATAGCTTTAGAAATAGGTTGAAGATTCTGGATTATTAGATATTCCTATGCAAGACAGACATTTTTATAGTCAACTTATGCTTTTTCTCCAAATAATCAAGGCCACAGATTCTGTTTAAATTGGCTACAATTCATATTTTTTTAGGAGGAAACAAGTGCAATTGCATATAAACAAAGACATATATCAGGAAAATGTTCGCATACATGTCTAACTACTCATTTTTGTAAGTAGACTGATTTTGTCTGGATTGCTATGGCAGTAAAGCTATACAAGTGTCTAGGAATATATCTTACCAGAATGGGGGCAGGGGGCTGGGTGAAACATCCTGACTCCACATCAAAGTCAAACCCAGGTACACATTAGATCTTCCCCACACATCTCCAGAAGCCCCATTTTTCATGGAAAAGTACGTGAGATATTAAACCAAGAGAATGCCCAGAGAATAAAAGTCCATAGAAAATTTGTGATAACAAGACCATTTTGAACAATTACATAGACATGCCACAAATTAAACTATTTTAAAAAGCAAGACAATAGATAATGTGAGCTTGGTGTATTGTCCATACAGCAAGACTCTGCCCTTATTAGAACTTAATCTTTTGCTAGTAGGCAGTTTATTCCCAATAGAGTGATACAAGAGTGGTATCAGAAAGCTGGTAGAGCACAGATATGTTTTAGCCCTGAGCTAACATCTTGACCAACAAACAGAACTCACGAGCTCTTGAGTTTTCCTCGGCTGTTATCACTGCTTTTAGTTCTGGGGGGTTATAGAAATCTGAGATACACTATCTTTCAGTRTCCATATACAACATAGTTCTTCTTCACACAGCTGTTTAAAGGATTCTGTTTGAATTACAGTGAACCTCAAAAGTTGTCACAGATAATAGACTGATCATCCTCCAGGCACTCTAGAAATATCATTAGGGAACTGTCCAGCAAAAATTTCTTCCTTGAAGAGTGTGTTTCAGTATTGTGTCCCTTTCAGTGGTATTACCTGCTGCAGACAGGAAAGAGCAAGCTGTGAATCGGTAATAAGCATTCTGAGGGGAGTCAGCGCTACTGCCTGCTCTGTGTTATGCATTCCCCTCTCTGCCTGATCCCGCAAGAAGAGTTTGTCCTTTATGTCAAGCAGTAGGAGCAGATTCAGTTCCTAAGGATGACTAAGATGGTACTCTAGGAAAAATTAAATCCTCTTCATTTAACTCTCAGCAATTCAACCTACCCTCTGCCTACAAAGTGCAAGAAGTGAATATTGTTTCATCACGGACTGCAGGCAGAAAAGACAGGAAGGTTTAGGATGTAGGAGGTAGCAGCTCAAAAATTCAAAGCCTTCCTCTCCCCATGGTTTCTTCTGTTCTTCCTTGGTCAGAGATATCTCTCTTTTCTTCCAAAACGCTTTCTGAAGTTGCTAGTGAAAGCAAAACGGGCCTAGTCATATTTCTACTAAAGCAAGAGAAATTTCGCTCTCATCTTCAATGTTATTCAGTCTCATATGCAGATTTCTTTGCACAAAATTACATATGTTACAAAAATTATTTTACTCCCTTATGAGAAAGTAGAGATATCCCATCAAATGGGGGTAATTGTTTTTTGTTTTCACAGTTTTCCTTTGATATCACTTCTATTTTCAACTCTTTTCTTCATTTACTATTTGGCTTATGCCATTTTTTGACCCTGTCTGTGCTTCCCTGCTTAATAAGGTGCTAATCGCTTCTGTCTACCCCATCACCTCCAATAAGACCCCTCATTAATGTCCTATTAGACACCTTGTGCAGTCCACGTAGAGATGAGCGACAGATATGGCTGAAGGAGCACACAGACAATTCCAAGACACAAGTGATATATGACAAAACATCTCCAAGCTGCTTACGTAATTATCTGGATCTTGATTTAAGATGCCTATATGGCCAGAGACGAGTTATGCTACAGAATCTATGTTCTTCCCTTTTGAACTATGGAATGCCATTAGTGATGATTTGTGGCAAATATCATTAAAATTATGCATGAGAAGTATAAATGATCTGCAAAGCAATTACAGGCTCATGGTCCCAGACCATTCTCTGGGCACCTTATGCTCTCTTTGGTTTGGATGAGGGTTTAACATACAGAAAGAAGGCTGCTGTACGTCCTTCAAGCTGCTTGTAGGAGTGTGTGTATATATATATATACACATATATATATGTGTGTATATTTTTTWAAAAAAACAGAGCAAGTGATTTAAGAGCTGAAGTCATATTTAAAAGGAGTGAAAATTTGGTGCCCAAACACCTTAGCAAATTCAGGCCTGAGAGCACCTGGAAATTCCACCTAGCAGTTGAACGTATTTGAAATTTTTGACATTTACTGGGCGTGGGAATAGCTAGCACTTTGGAGCACTGTGAACCTGAACTGCTCATAGGTATCTTTTATTTCTGTGATGTTATTTAACTCACAAGAGATGTGACTGCTCGCCCTGATTTGAGCCAGGTACAGTGTGGGCAGATATTACACAGATTTCCCTACACAAGATCTACTAATGCATCTCAGTTTGAATTTGTAGATCTGCCAAGTTTCACTCATTTGGAGAGAGGTTTCCTCATTTGGGATTAATTTTAAGACTCGCTTAAAAAGTGTCTCTACTTGTGATGAAACATTTTGCTGTGTGTGAATGAGATGTGTAAAATCTCATTCTAAAGGCCGAATTCATCCCCAGTGTAACTTCTGTGGAATTCCCACGATGCTTTGAAATCTTCCTCATTCAGATGATCAGAGCTGAAGAAGCTTGAATACTCCCTCGATTTGATCCCAGTGCATTCTGCATAGAATGCCAGTCATATATTGGTTTTCTGATATGTTCATATAGAGAGATGAGGTATTCACAGATCTTTTTCATTTTTGCCTAAGCCAAGATGAAAATCCTACTGAGGATTTTCCTCATCTTGTATATGACATATATCTTAACTATTCTTACATAAAAATATTATACATATTACAACATATATAAATATATATAGAATAGAAGAATTTCCTTTTTTCCCCCTTTCTTCCTATATTCAAAAGAAACATATTAAAAAAGTACCTAGTGAGGGAAGCTGCCTTCCAGCGTAAAGCTGCTGTATTTGTTATGACTAAGACATCTATCTGCCCTCTTGAACACAATAGACGACCAGCAACAAAACGAAACAGAAAACAAAAATCCAAAACCAAACCCCAAACTGTTCACATTAGTTGATAATATCATTCAAGACTAAAGATTCCTTTTGTCTTCCATGTGATACTAAAAAACTCTTAGACTGATAAAATCAGCAAGGACAGGGCAATTGTCATTGCTCATTTTATGACCTCAGGCACTGCTGCAGTGCCTCAGACTGCCTCGGCACCATTAGTCCCTAGGCTGCTTCTGCTGATCTTAAAGAGGTTTTTGTTGGTAATCAGTACAGACTCTGGAATCCCAGGACACCACTGCTAGTTATGCTGAGCTAAAATCATAAGGAGTGCATGCAATAACAAGCACCAAGGCCCACACTGACCCTTAGCAGCTGTTTATATGCAATCATAACTGAGCAAATGACTTTCCAAATGAAAAAGCATATTTTTGGAACTGATAATAAATCAGTCTTTAAAGAATGAGGAATACTTATTAGTTTTATTCTCTGCTAGGTTGTAAAAAAACAAATAAGAACCCCTGCCTTAGAGCCAGACGGCTTTCATATATATAGGGAGATTTAAAGGGGTTGCACATCAAAAGAGGGCATTTTTAATAGTGCTCACATGACAGAAGAACACTACTGCATTTTTGAAAGTGATACACTCCGGCTTAATGAAAGGTAACTTTCAGAAAAGTTACTAAATTCCCATTAAATTTGTGGTAATTAGTAAGAATAAAATGTATATGTTCTTAAGGCGGAAAAGGAACTGTAAACAGCAGAATTCTGATAGTGTGAATTTCAGTATCGTGAGTAACGTGGTAAAGCTGTTCTTATTTCAAAAGTTTGAAGGTAATTAATAACAGAACAGATCTGTATAGATGCAGGCGACAGAAAGTAACAAAGACCCACGTGAGTGAAGAGGGGACTCCAGCCCTTGCCTGGGAAAGCCTCCGTGGGGTGCAAGTGGCCATGCCCGGATTGGGACTGCAGCAGAACGTCTGCCAGCCATGGGCTCCTTCCTTCACSGACTCACGGAAGATGATCCTGCTGGGTGAGGGAGGGCGAGATTGTTATCTGTGCCATCCTGATAACGGTAACTTATTTCTGTGGAGGATCTATATTTCACTCTGCAAATGTGAAGAAATAACTACGTTTCTTCTCTCTCTCCCTGTATATCAGCTTTGTAAATCGATGGAGTTTATGAGGAACAGACAGAAGGCAGGATTTATCTGGCTGAATTAGGGCTTTACACCTGAGCTGGTGAGCTTTTTTGAGAGTGATTCGCCTCATGCTTAAGAGGAGGATCTCTCAAMAGTTCAAATGAGATGTACCACTGAAGTACAGTCCCTCCACTGACCTTGAAGGGAGCTGAAGATGACTCTCCCAGATGTAGATCTCTGTCTGCATGGCAGACATCTTAAGTTTAGGTGAAATGAAACTTATCTAACAGCCATCCTCGTGTTTTTTCCTTTTGTTGGTTATGTATCATAGGACAAGAAGAGATTGGGAGATTTTTCATGAATAATATCTTGTTTGGAGCTGTGGTGTTGTTTTGAACTCTGGCAGAAGACTACCACACCCCTCTGATGTTTTCTTTATAACACACTGACTGCTGCAGGACTGGCATAACAATGTGATAATAATAGAAGAAATCTAGTTAGAATTGCCTTGTAGCCAATGTCCTTGTAAATCTAAGAAGTACTTAATGCTGACTAACCAGCCACCATCTGCAGAATTTAAATATCAGAATTTCATTTTAGACYTACAATTAGTAAATAAAAATTCTCAGGTTTAAAAATCCCCAAGACATAATCAATTATACCATGTTTTTATAGTGCTATCCTAGAAGAATATTGAAGTGCTTCAAAAGTGACTTGACCTTTCACTATAATGTTATAAGTAAGAACGTTTTCATTGCTATTCTACAGAGAAGCTGAAGAAATACTTCCATAGCCCAAACCTTGAAATACTTGGGTGTATTCCAGGGACCATTTTCATGACTATTGTAAGACATAYGGAAGAAGATGAGATATACACTGAGGCAGAAATGTAGAAAGAGTGGCCTACTTTGTAGGTCCTGTGTCAGGGATAAGCACCTAAAGCCCATGCTGCAGTGGAAGTCAGTTTAGGTATGCAGAAGGTGGTATAGGGATGAACCAATAAGTGTTTTCTGAGAGTCACTTGGAAAAAGCAGCCATGAAATATATGTGCRCCTGATGAGAGGAAGAGGTAAGATAAAGACAGGGAGCACCACTGGAGACTCTAGTGAAGTCAGCCAGGTTGCTGAATAGATTTGCTTTTTTACTGGCACAATTTGCTAKGGGCATGGTGTCAAATGCCCAGTAACAATTAGGATAATTAATTGGAGAAGGAAGCATGCTAATGATCAGATGAAGTAGATGCTAATAAGACTGGTAGATTACTTTGACAGCTGAGCAGCAGAATARTGTTTTGAGCAATAGTCAATAAGAAGGGGAGCATACAGGCTGGTGCCAACTGGAGGTTACAAAGTAACTTGTGTTACTTTTGACAGCAATTTTAATCCCTCTCACCTGCGGTCTCCCTGCAGAATAAATGTATTGTCTCTGACAGGGATGAGTTACACACATTTGTTCAATGTGMCTTGTTAGGAGAAAACAAACATGTAGTAACCATATGAATATTTGGTATTGCCATGAAACCCTTCAGGAAACACAGGGCCATGCGGCTTATTCCAGCCATTGGAATTCTGTATGTGTGTGATGGAGGGATGCAGGCATCTGGAGGGACTGAGATCTCACAGCATAAAAAACAAGATAGTCACAAATGGACACTCTCCCTGGCCTTCCCAAACACATTTTGGCAGTAAGACTAGAGACTAGTCCCCTGCTGGTGGCCAAGGCTAGATTCAGTAGGTATAAGTAGGTAAGGCAAATGGGAGGCACTAACTTTTAACTTTGATGCTATCTATTAATATCTTATTCCTAAAAAAAGGTAACATGCTTGAACTAAGCAACCAAAAGAGTCTGTGAGCCCTGGCAGCTTGTTTTTGAGTGATTTTTTAACTAAAATGATATTTTTTCCTTTGACTGTTTTTCTACATCTAGTAAAATTAAGTGTAAAATCTCAGCTTTACTGAAAAAATGATGAAATGAGACCATTTCTAAGGACCATTGAGGCTTTACAAGGCTGCTGTTGGGGTTCATGTTCTAAATCTCCCTGATCCTTTGGAAAGCATCTGGCTATTGCAGATCTATCACATGGCAGTTCTGCCAAATTTCTGTTCAGGTCTTTTGATTTCACCTCTAGAAGTTTCTAAGGCCTTAGTAAAGAGAGTAGTGCTTGGTTAGAGCATTTAGGCAGAATACAAGGAATTTTCAAAAGCATATACACATACCCCTGCTTAATCCCCAAACCACACAGATTTTCTATGATCTTTCAGGTTTATCTGGAAAGGTCCCGAGAGCCCCAAATTGTTCCTTTCTACATGTTCGGACCTGCCTTACTCTTGTCAGGCTTATCAGTTGCTATCAAGCCTCTGTTTAACCCCAATCATCAACTAGAAACCAGCATTTCCCATTCCCAGTTCCCTCGAGGACTTGAGCTGTTTGTTACTGCCTTAYGACTCTCTTGCAGTGAGTGCTTAACACAAAGCAGTGGAAGCTACTGCTTTCTTTTCAAAACCATCCACAAGAGGAAATTGTAGGAGGTCTGAATTTGAAATTGCATTTACTTGAGAATGAATAGAATTGGATCAACATCTTCCTTTGCCTATGGAGTTTCTGCTTCTCAGAAAAATATCCTGATCACCAAAATGTACAGTTTAGCTCTTCAGTGAAGTTACCATTGTGAAAGTGAAATAGAATATGCTATTAACTGAGATATTAGAGAACCTCTGTGGAGAGAAAGACAGCAATGTGCATTTCAGTACCCCATGTGGATTTTACAGTAGGACCTGGTGTAATATAAAATGATGTACCACCACCATCTTTCCCCTTGCAGCTACATCAAAAAAAAAAAAAAAAAAAAAAAAAAAAAACCTAAACCTTTGTCTTTCAGACAAAGGGTGGAAGTTCTTCTGTTATGTGCATTTGTCAGGCTGAGGATCCCGACTGGATATAGTTGCCTCCCTGTACTCTGAGGTGAGTGCCTCAGCAGTGGGATCTCCAGGTTGCTGTTGCTCTTGATCTTTCTCAGTTAGCCATCTGGAAGCCAATATGTGCCAGTAGTGCTGAGTAGTGCTATGAATTTATCCAGTTTAGGTCCCTGTAAGCTAATGCAGCCCTCTCCCCAGACGCCGCACAGGAGATGTAGAGCTACCCATGTGTTCTTCATCGCACTCCTTGAACCAGGATCTGAGAATTAAGCACTGTGATGACCAAGACYTTTGCTCGTATTAGCCTCAAATATTTCAACAGTGCAAGATCTGTTGCAGGTGGATGTGTCTTTGGCCCTGAAATTCTTTAGCTGCTTTTAAATCCCACCTTTTGGAATGGGGTAGTATTTATCCTCCTTCTTGCATGCTTCTCTCTGGGATTTATGTCAGGTTTTACACTGTTCCTAGTATAGGCCATGACTTGACCAAAATTTGCAAAGTACTTGGTGTGTCGAGGTTCTACCAGAATTATCAGTATCTAAGGAAGACTATCCAAGGATGGATGCTATTGAGATAGTTAAGAGGAGATGATGTCTTACGACCATCAGGCACAGCTGAGCATTTAGAGACTCTTGCAATATATGTAGGATTGCTAATAGTCCAGGGGTCTGCAGGGTAAACTGGATTTTAAACAAGAGAAGTAGCAGTGGCATGGTAGAATATACTATTTTCTACTTAAAWTTTTCAAGGTGATTTTGTGTGTCTGCTAGTGTTTTGCCCTCTATTCTTTTCACTTGCAGGAGTGCAGTATCTGGAAAACTGCATTCTGAGGGCTGCCAAAGGCAGACATGAAAAGAGGACCTTGGTGAAGTAAATAGAAAAATGTAGTGGTTTAGAATTAATACAAATATTGGCTATTAAAATGGGCATCTCTATCACTAGGACCAAACCACGTGTTTCTTCTCAAGGTGAGAAGCATAAGRCTCATCGGTTTAAGTGGTAGCAGATGTTAGCTGTTATAGTCATAATAACGCATTTAGTTGGCATGTGCTGGGCACTGTATCACCATCAGTGTGTGATGGGGATGAACGGAGCAGTGGTGTGGCTTCGGAGGGGAGGAGAAGGGGCTCAGCACTCCACAACAACGCTCTCCTCCTGGGACCGAGGACAGGCTGTGCACCACGAGACGCTGCCRCTGTCCTTTCTGACAAAACTGGCACCAGAAATGAAATTCTCCAAGTAGCCTCTTTAGACATAGAGCATCCTTGCTATCTTTGCTAGTGGTGCTCACAAGCATGGGCATTGAGGCGCGCTGAGGAGGGACTAATTAGCTTTCAGGACGTCAAGGGCAAAGTGAAAAAGAACATAATCTATATGGGTTATGTTGTGTTAGGTCTCTTTATTCTGAGTCTTCATTATATCTAGTTACTGATCACTGTTCTCTGCTGTATTCAGCTGTGATTTTTTCCTCATAAAGAAATGAATTAAATGAGTGAGCTTGAAGACAAATTTTAAAATATTAAAAGCTGTCCTTCACCTCAAATCTAACTCTTATGCTAGTTGTTTACATACATAATTTAATAACTTCCATATATATTTTTATGTATTATTCTGACAGTTGTAAATGAGACTGGATTCAGGAAAATATTCTGGTACATGCAATCTGAAAATACACATTTGCATTGGTAAGGTACTAGTGTATATTTTGGAGGGCTTATATTACTCCTCATTGTGGTTAGTGGTTAGTATGACTATCATGTTTTTGCAGTATTACGTATCCGAGAAAATGTAATTTTTTCTATTCCTTTTAAAATCAAATTACAATGTGACATTCAATAAAATATCTTTTGTGCAGCTAATAAAAATGAGATCCCATCTCACTGCTTTGACAAATAAACCACACAAGTCAAAATACTGCCTCTGATACAGTTTATAGCTTAAGCTTTCATGTCAGCCTTTCCTATAAAAAAGCCCCATTATTTATTAATAGCCTTCTATGTCTTAAAAGTTTCTTTTTCTTGTGTGGAGAAAAAATCATTTGCCTTTTAATGGGGTGTCAGATTTGTTTTCCAAACCTTCTAAAAGGTTATCGTTGTTACATATGGACAAGTGCTTTTTTCAGAATCAATGTAAACTCTGTTACCAGGGTAATTTACTACAGTCCCTTGGTAGCTGTACGGAAAACTTAATTTCACCATTTTGCAAAGTGGAGGGGTGGGACTCTTTCCTTGTGGTTAACTATTTTCACATGGAGTGAAAAGAAAATGCATACTTCTCGCACATACTAAATAACTGATGGGCTCTTACCCTCTATTTGAGTTCAGGGCATATTGGCAGTCTGGTAAGGTTCAWGGCATAGAAGGATGACTGAGCCAATTAGATATACCATAAAATCTTTTGGCAATTAACTCCCAACTAGCCAAAACCTTCAGACTAAAGCTAACAGTGGATAGTAAAAGCTTGTTAAATTTCTGTCCAATACCCACACACATACACACACAAATATCTGAGCCACATTTTTGATGTCAGAGAAATGTGTACTGAGGGAACAATATTCTGTGAAAGATCCAGAGGTGTCAGGTTTGAGTTTATCTTACRGTTTGATTTAAAAATGACATGCGACATCAGAAAATATCAAATTCAGACTTGTGCATTTAATTATAGCTTGCATTAGCAGYTACAGTACTTTATTTCCAAAAAGGCAATAATAGCAGTGTTTTCCTCTAGCAAACACTGCTTAAAAACAAAGAACCCAGAAACCACTAGGTTTGCACTATATACGACTTGAACAACATCTTTCWTATTAAATGAATTTCTTCTTATTAGTACTTTCTAATAACTTGTTTCATTATGTGGGAGTATGGGCTACCTCTACTCTGCACAACGAAGAGTGTGTTTTAGAACAGGCATCAGATCTTCGAACACCAAGACTAATGATCTTTCTGTCCACACTGGTGGCTGGCTGTTCACCTTACTGAAGGCAGTTCTCAGCATCCATAGTGCTTAACAAGAAGTGAATTAGTGATCTCTGCTAAAGTACTGCACTGCATGGTTGACTCTAGGCTTGGTGAATTTTGAACCTTGGACTGTTTCTGAATCCATTCAGTGTCTCTGTCTCCAAAAATCTCTACAGTGTAGTSTGAATTAGCTTGGGAGTATATAAAATTCAAAATCCTAAATTTGCTGACGTAAGTGAAACGAATCTGTCATTTAATAAACCAATGTTTCTAATCTTCAAAGTACAAAGACAAATCCCATGAGAAAAAAATCTTCCATGATATTACTTTAAAAATCAGGCTTTTTAAGTCAGCCTTGTGATTTTGAAAGCCCAGTCAGTATCTCAGAGGGGTTGAGGCTGGCAATATTTTTCCTGTGTTTCTATGTATAAATGTGAATGGAGAACCATAATCTTCTTTACAAATTTTCATATAGGAAATAGGACTGGAAAGCCAAATCCCATTATTGTTCCATTAAAAYACCATCAAACTCTTTTAGACAGAGGTTTGGTGGCCACATCTGCTTCTCAGAGATGAAGGAACCCTGATATAATGCTTTTTCTTGTTTAGATCAAAAAGTTGAGTAGCTCAGCAAGATGGCAGACCAATAGCCCTCTCTTGCAACTCAGCTTACCCATCAATAAACTATTTGTTATCCTGGYAGAAATTTGGTGAGTAATTCCAAACTGGATCTGTGAATCTTCTGATTCATCAAAACTAGAATGATAATTCAAAGATGTCTATCTGTCAGTTAAATTTCAGAACAGCCTTCTAAGAGTATAAATTGAGGGGGGRAAAAAAAAGGTAATCCAGAACCAAGCAACCTTAATTAATTGTATGAGGGACTTTTTGACAAATTTATGAATAGGATCATGTAGCACTAGTCACCTATGATAACAAAGGACTGAATTCAGTGAACACTATGTGATCATGTGTTATATGAAGAGTTCTCCCATAAAATGCTTTCAATAAATTTTCGTTTTCATATCAARGGAAGGTTTTGCCAGAACAGCCTGGATAATCTCCAAATACGAGTTCATACTGAGAATAGGATTYTCAAACATGCTGGGCATTTGTCTAGCCATGCTCTCAGGACAATTACCACCCACTTAAACACTTCTGAAAAATACGCTTGCATTCACTTCTCAGCAGGCACTGCCTTCGTCTCTTCTCCCTCACAGAAGACAAAACCCTAAATATATGGTGAGTGTTGGTGTTTAGCGATTTTGGGGCTTTGATATCTAAGATCTACGGGCTTTATGGGAACATATTTCAGGGACATTTGTTTCCTCACCATCCACACACTTGGGAGACATTATTACAGATTAATTCTCAGTGCTGCTGGCTGGAGAAGGAAAGGATGTGTTGTACCCTCTCTAGTAGTTCAGTAGTTTAGATTTTGGGGAGTATTGCTTCCTAACATGTAAGTCTACAGTCTAGCACTGTTTCTGCTGTTTCTAGATGTTTCTAGATGCACTTTKTAGAAACTTACAGTAGACTTCTACTTGACCAAGCTCAGGCAGAGACTGTTGGGATATTTCTAGCATTGTAGTGTTGAATGTGCTGTGTGCTGTCAGACACAATTTTGACTGTGCAGATAAAGCATTAGGCCTCAGAGGATGAAGCTGTGCTACAATAAAGAAGTAGAATTTCAGCATGTGGAGGCTATCTGACCCTGCTTCAATCTAGATCCTTAAAGTAGCAGGGTGAAGATGCAGCAGCGTGATCTTTGGCTATYGCACAAAGTGACCAGCATCAGTACAGCCCATACAAACTTTAAGTCTTCCCTGCAATTGATACCCAAAGTATATAATATCTTGGTATAAAACAAAGACAGATTAGACACATTTTCATGTGCTGTTGCATATATGTTGCATAAATGTTGTACCAYTTATCTACTTTATGGACATGTTCATATTTTCATCCACAGAATAACTTTATAAACTTCATATATAAAACATACATTAAACTTTTTCATATATTAAACTTTGTAAAGATCTCTTGTTTTTTGCATACTAAAAGTATGAATTTGTCATYGGAGTCTAGACATATCCCTCCTGATTGCTGTAACATGAGCTAATGTTAGGATCCCCTTTGGATGTAGCAAAACTAGAAAATAGAAAGTATTTGAACTTTCTTTAGTATCTCCTTCTCTTCATGGCTCAAGTGTCATTGAAAGAGCAAAGATCAAAGAAGGAAGTGCTCTGCTCCTTGTTACTGTGTACGGCMACACAGTGATCTTTAGCCATCAGAAGAAGACTCTGAAGAGTAAGCATTTCTCTGCACCTGGGCCACGCACTTCTGTCATGCATGGGGACTGTGGGAAGATAAAGCATGCTAAATCACCTGCCTTGAGCCCTGCGTGTTGGCTCAATCTGCCCAGAATAATGAGACAGTAGTACATTTTGTGTGCTGATAAAGATTTTCGATAATACAGCTTCTAAATTGTAATGAATTTCAGGTGAACATGAGAAAACTTTTTTCCCCCTCCTTTTTTTTCCATAGATGAATAGTTTGGCTAGAACCATGTAGATTTTCAGAGAGCTGCAAAAGACAAGTTCCCAGCTCAGATGGCATTCCCTGACAAATATCATGTTCCTCCTTCAAAATAGAGGATTCTAGGATTTCTCTGTAATATTGTTATAAGATTTTTTTTTAACAGAGTAAATGCTAGTTCTTTCTTTAACTTTATCCTTAGAAAGTATTCCTGAAATTTTARATATTACTACTACTACTTTTGTCACACTGTGGCAGTCACACAACGTGAAAAAATTTTGCTCGGACTATTAGCAGTTGGCAAAGTTACAACATCTGAAAATGAGGTCTTAAAATGGGAAGTATTAAATAACTGTAAGCCACTAACCTGCCCTATCTACATAAGCTAAAAGATATAGCTGTAAAAGCAGGAAAACTCTCCAAAAATATAGCATCAAGTTTCTGCATGATTCTACTTTTTATAAAAGCTTACATCTGGGGCAGTGAAGTCACGGGAAGGTCAAGTGATCCACCCAAGGTCAAAGACTGACAGTCAATGGCTGAGCCACTATCACAACTCATGGAAGTTCCTGGCTCTGAGCGAAGTACGAGGCAAGTGACACTAAGGTACATCTTCTCTCAGTTTCCATTATGTTTCTAATCTCTCTTCACTGCAGTAATGAATGATAATGAGTCGCAATCTTTTCTCTAGGTTGTTCTTGCTGCTGCATCGGTGACACTTATTGTTACAATATGACATAAGTGGAGAAAAAAATTGTGCTAAATGATATTATGAATAAGCAAACCTAAATAATTTACAAAAAGAACAGCAGTTGCAATAACTTTTTTAAAAAAGACAGTCTTACTCAACGTGTCCCTATAAGCCAGGTCACTCTCTCCTTTGCCTGGAATTGAAAGTAGTTGTAAAAAATGGACATGATTCAGTAACCTCCATTTATGTGAGGGAGCCTTACTAATGCAGGCAGCTAAAGTCCATGCAAGGATGTGCAAGGACAGGTACATAACTGACCTGACGATATTTACTGTGCAAAATCAGGAAGTCAGTTATTCCTGCCACTGAGGAGCAAGCTGCCATAACGCGCTTGCATTTAGAGGTTGGTGAATATTAAGYATTTCAGACTGACGAGGAAGCAATTTTCAAAAGCGCTCAGTGATCACAGTCTAGGTCAGATTTTTCCAAAGAGCTCAGCATTCAGCTCAAAAGACACGAGGTTTTAAACCCTGCTCTGCACTCAGCAGCTCCTACCAGGTGCATTGTGCTGCATGGAAGCTGTCAGGTGCTGAGTCCTTTGCAGAAGTCTGATTGCTATCAAGTGCACATTGCCTGAGGAGGCAGGGAGTGAGGAGGACATAGGAAAGAGCCTTCAGCTGCCCCTCTTGCTTTTTCCTCCCCTCCATCCTTCCCTTATTCTCCTGCCCCCCTGCTACAACACTTACATTCCCAGCACAGCTCCAGCAAGGAAAACATTGCAGCACTGAGTTGAGAATGAGAAATGCYGTAGCAGAAGAGTGTGGGATACAGACAGCTTTGGGGAGGGGTGGATAGGGACTTTTCCTGCAATCAGCAAGTTGCCCACACTGGCACTAGTCTTCTAAGAGCATATCCCATCCGTGTGTGCTCTGTAACAGTATTAGGAAAGTTGGCAGCTGGTGAAAATTCAATAGCAATGGAATCCTTTGTGTATTTTAGCATGAGAATATTCCATATGTTTGATGTTATTCCCTTAATCATTTTATATGATGTTTAGGATTTTACTTTTCTGTGGTCCACTGAAATACAGTCCCGTCTTTTTTTGTTTTTAGCTGTAAACACGTATGTGTGTRTATGTGTATAAGAATATACATATGTATAGTATAATCAGTTTATTTTATTTTCAGTTATTTTTTTCCATTCCCAATTTRTAATTTCCATTGTTATCATTCCTTTAATATCTTATTTTGGAAATTCAACTACTGGTTTGCTTTTTATTTAAAATCAGTATTTAATTCTTAAACAGACACAAACACGAATCTGCTCATAGGCATAACAAGTTCAGAAGGGATTTATGACTGCAACTGGTTGCTTAGAAGTCTTGAATTTAAAGGAAAGGAGGAGCCGAAGATTTAAAATGTCTGTAAACCTTAGATCTTCTGTAGTGTGTACTCTGTGTTGTGTGATAAGGGGGAGCTAGAGTTGCTTGTGCTGTTCCCCCATCTGTGCTGTGGCTAAATCTATCCCCTTCCTAAAACACTAACTTGTTTATTAGCTTTTGCAGATCTTGTGACATTGAAAGCCCAGGACTCTTGCTCAGTTGTTGTACTGGTTACTTACATGAACTGCCATTTCCTCTGGAGATGGGAAGGAGGGAAGTTATACTAAAATAATTGTTTAATATTTAGTCACTCTGGTTTCCCAGGTCTAATTTAACAACATCAGTCAGAAAGTCTATTATCTTTTTAAAAGAGCATTTCATTACAGTCACTCTTTTTAGCATAGGTGTCGGGTAAAGAAAAAAAATTAAAACGGATGTGAGATTTTTAACATTTAGTTTGATAAAATCTGGATTATGAGTAGGATACTTTAGGGGCCCACTGAGGTAATTCAAGTTAGTGGTTCTACCGGTTTAAAGCATGCTGAAAGCTTTGAAACACCAATGCAGTCTCTTCATCTACCTATGTGTTATAAAGCTGTAATGATCAAATATTATTGCTACCTGGCTACTAGCTCTTATGAAATCTATCATAAAAGCCCAGCTGATAATTTCAGTGGTGCCCATCATATTAGGTAGAGCTGTACTGAAGTGGCCAGGCTTTCGCTATATGAAACCAAGTCTTTCAAGCCTTCTAGGAAGGCATTGCAATATAGCTTTTTCTTTCATGAAGGACAGCTTATGCAATTAGTATAGTAAGCAGAAAGCAGAACTAACTAATGCATTTGCTGAATGTATACTGGCTTTGTGAATAATCTGTAAACAGTTTTTGATTTTCTTGAAGGTATTTGCTATTCTAAGTAGCTTAATGCTTTCCAGGAATGTTTCTGGTTCTACAGATTTGTTTTGAGTATTTGACGCATGCAACTGGACCTTTGCTGGTTAATTTATCAGCTACATGACACAATATTGTCTGTTTCTATCTGCAACGAGCATAATTCTTCAAATTGCATATCTATTGGGAATACTTGTGTTTCTGAATTCACAATTTGCATTCTATGAGCATCCCATAGTATTCACTTCACATTCAGATTGCATGAATGTTTCATGTACCTTGTACTGGTTAATAACATGAAGAGACTCCATGTTTCTGAAAGTCTGCTTGTGGGGGAGAATTTACAAAGATATTTTGACTACAGTTAGCCACTAGCCATTTGCAAACAGACAGAACTTTTGGGRTCTCCTCTATACTCTTTTCTCAAAGCCTGTTCTAATTCCTCCACAGTCCACCATAAAGCTGCTCTCAAAATTTGTATTTCAACTGGATGGTCTTCTGAAAGTTAATGTAATAGAAGCACGAAACACCCCTCCAGAGCAMTATTTCATCTGAGCCCAGATTTTCTTCTATTTTGGGAGGTATTGACCCAGCTACGATCAGCAACTAGTTGATTACTTGTTTATTCTAGAGAAACTTTATGAGAAAAATAAACAATCAGTTTTCGTGAGTAACCTACCTGCAAGCCCTTTCCAGACAACTGGAGAACTCCTACTGCTCTTATTCCAGCATACTGGGCATATTCATTTTGCTTCAATTTGTATACAATTATTGGGAGCCAAAAAAGAAGCAATTTTCTCTGTCCATCTACATTCAGACCCATTCTCATGCTTTTATCAGTCTTCCCCTCYCCCCCTCACAGCAGTTCTCACTTTCCTGTGGTCATAGCGGTACGTATGGCTTGATGAGGGCAGTTTCCATCTCTGATTAAATTTAAGCAGCAACAGCTGTTTGATGTCAGATTGGCAGTCCTGGACATGGCTATCCCTCACCCTCTCTCCTTGTCTGACAGCCTCTGGTCCCTGGCCAGCCTCTAGTGTGGCTGCACACCTGTGGGGAAGGAGAGTTTGAACCACCACCCTATACCTACCCCCAGGACCCACAACCTCGGTTTTCAACTATATTCCAGGAAAGAGAGGATGCTTTCAGGACTACAATGCTCCAGAAACATAGCTTTGATGGGCTGTCATCAGCCATTTGAGACAGCTCTTCTGGGAATGTCATCAGAGCCTGGCAGTTTGGCAGATGTAGAGTCACTGAAGTACCTGTGGAAGCACAGTGTGGGGAACTGGATCGTAATAATACTCACAACACTTCTACATTTTAATCATGATAWACTTGCTTGTAAAGAGAATTTCAATAGCACTGCACATTACTCATTTTTAAGGAAGCTTGGCTGCTGCAAAAGTCTTAAATCAAAGCATTTGCTTCCTGCTTGATGCTAATTTGAGCCAGTTCCAGCCAACGGAGTTCCTTTTCTGTGGTGTCATTTAATTACACATTTACCCACACTTCTCAGCTAGTAAGAGCCTTAATATATGGCCTCTTAATCTAATACTGATCTATTAAAAAGTACACTCAGTATTTTAAAGTGTTAGACAACAGATGGAATTGACAGTTTTAATAGGTAGCAACTAACATCATCTCCCAATCTACACCTCTGTATTGGATTTCAAGCAACTGATATCACTGTGGACATGTGCAGATATGGGGCTTGCATTTAAAGTCAGAAATTCAATCAATAGCCTGTCTCTCAACAGAGCTTACTAGATTATATCAGTTAGAAGTGACCATCTGGCCTAATCTTGGGAGTTCTGAGGTATCATGTAGATCTTTTCCACTAATGTCATTTTTATTTGGTTAACATTAATAAACTGTAGCAAACATTGCAAATCTTGCACTCTGAAGCTGTAACTCAATTTTTGGCTTTTACATGAGACAAGTCAAACATCTGCTTCTCTAGAGGGAATGTATGTGAGAGAGTAAGCACGAGAAAGACATAATCACTCAGAAGATTTTACTGTCTTTCTAGATGCTGTGAAATGATGGAAAGTGGCAGTCTTTTTTATTTCCTAAAAGAAAAACATGTTACTAAAAGATATCCAACAACTAATGTGATTATCTCTGTGAATACAAAATATGGAGAAAAATACGTAGATAGCGTTCTGGGGGTTACAGTTTCAGAGTGTTCTATGACCGTGATAAAAGAAGAACACACATTACATATTCATCTACTAGATTTATGTTACAAATAAAGTCTAACTTTTAATCTGGTTCAGTCAACATATATCACAAATCTGTGATCAGCAATTTAACTCTGTCACAACCAGAATGTCTAAACTCTGAAAAGCCTTTTTTAATTCCATTTTGTCTGCTTATACCTCTTCTCCCTTTAAAATTTAATTTCAAATTCCATTTTATGTTTGGCTGAACAATGGCCCTCCCTATTAAAAGTTCAGAACTGCTCTTTTTTTTCACAAAAAAGGAAAATTAGGGTCAGTTTCCTAGATCTAGTTATAACTTTGTGCACATCACAACAGTGATTCAATTATTCAATTATTGTCATTGGATTTTGATATTGAAGAATAGTGATTTAGAAATGAACCTGATATAATTAGAAGATTAGAGATRATTGCTTTTGGCTTTGACTCATTTCTGATCATTTAAAATTTTTAAAAATACTATTTTTGCAGGAGATATAGATGTTTGCAGATGAAAGTAGACTGGCACAATTCCCTTTGAAACACCAGTACTTATGTAACAGAAAGTATCAGGAGGAAGGTCACATCTCAGGTAGGGTTCAGTGGCCAAGAATCAGCAATGCAGCTTGACGATGGTGGGGAGGAAGTTTGAGGCCAGGAACTGTTGCCTAAAGATATCTCAGCAACTCAGCTCCTGCTCGCATGATGCCCTACCCCAGCCGCTCTGTGGGAACAGCTTTATGTGAGGTCCTGAACAGCTGGACGTGCATACCATTCATTGTCAGCCCTGCAAAATGGAGGTTCCCAGCATGACCCCACAGCAAAACTTGTGGTGGTACAGCCAAAGAAGTGCTGCACAAAAGGCCGCAGGCAGGAATGAGTAGTGGYGGGAAGGCAGAGAAGCAAGAATATGCTGACTCAGCACTGCAAATATGAATGTTTGGGAACCTCATTAAAGTCATATCTGTCATAGAAGTCTTGTTGAAGGATGCAGGGAACAGGATTTGGATTACAAATCAAGGATCATAGAATCATGGAATCATAGAATCAGTAAGGTTGGAAGGAACCTCTGGAGATCATCTAGTCCAACCTCCCTGCTCAGCAGGGTCACCTAGAACATGTTAGACAGGGTTGGTGTATGTCCTCCTCTTAACCTCGGTACCCAGAGCTGTAAGAAGCTGGGCAAGTCCTTTTAGCTCCATGTGTCCTCAGCTTCTCCATCCTAAAAAGGTGAGAATATTGTTCCCAGCCCTCTTAAAAGCACTAAGTTCAGTCATCAGAATCAGTCATCGGGCATCAGAAATGCATTCTCAAGAGCAAAGTTGCATCAAATATTTTACACACAAAAAGGAACTAGCTAACTATGATACCCCCCTAAAAAAATCTGGAATACAGAAAATTTCTTACATATTCAGAACAATAAAAAGAATAGAATTCTAGTAGTATTATTGTAAGAAGAAAATTTTCAAGTTGRAAGGAAAACAGAATCTGGAAAATCTACTGTAAAATCAGAAAATAATACCATAACAAATAATTTTTTTTTGTCAGAAAAAAGAAATTTTGGTAAAAACTAAYCTTTCTTGGATGTGATTTTTTTCCTAAATAGTATTTTATTTTTGTAATTTTCCTGTCATATGGTGAAAGGTAAAAAGCTGAAATGAATTTCAGCTCCTGATATTTTTTGTCAGCCTTCCCCATTAGATTTTGTTATTCGAAGTATGTAGAAAATTTTGTTTCAAAATACATCACAGGCCTTTTTCTAGCTGGCTCTATTAAGGGAATGAAAGTTTGCATAGCAAAGAGAGTCTGCAAATATATCTTCACTTTTTTCTTCCTACCTGGGAATCCAGCAGAACCTTGAATTGTCACTGACCAGATCTACYGTTGAGCAAAGGTGAGAATACCTTTCAAATTTTACATTATTTGTTTACAAGAAAAAAGCTAAATATATTTGCCAGAAGAAAACCCCTATTGCTAGCAGTTTATTGACTAGTAGCAAAACACAGCTAATGGTTTCTTCCATGCTAACAGACTATGCTTGTACAGTACATTTTTTAACTTTCTGTTTTTCACCATAGTTAATAAATCAGAATGCAGATGAGAGATTCATAGTTAATTTTCAGTAGCTAGCACAGCATGTCTCAGCCTATAAAGTCCTGGAAGTCTTGGGCTGTGAATTCCTTGATACTGACAAGGCAAACAGCTTAGAAATTATAATTATAAGTTACAAGTGTCTTAAGGGTTGTTCTTCTGACATAAAACTAATTTCATGTTTTTATTCATAATGTGAAAGAGATGAGAGGATAGGGTCTTATTTAGATTGAGCTCCCAGAGTTATCACAGGCTCTGTGTCCTGATTATAATGGGAAGAGATCACTTACTTCATTCTTTGTAACTAGTTGATTCTTTCCTTAAGCTTTTTTTGACAATCGGGCTACTGGAAAGTGGGATTTCTTCACACCTTTCATTATAGCTTTGATCACTGGCAAACATCTACTGGTACCTGTTATTTTTTCCTTTATGGCAATCACATGATAGTGTATTGGGTTCTATAAGAACTAGTTCCAGCTTGAAATGTTGCTTTCCATACATGGGCCCTAATACCCTCCAAAGAATAAATGCATTTTCAAGATGAATTTTGACTGCTTCACCTGCTTGCATTTTATATCATGCAACTGGCTTAACCCTTTAAGTCTGTACTTTCACCTAGACACAGGAAGGACACTGAGATAAATCAGCTTAGGAGGCAAGGGGATTCCCTGTCATCCATTTTCTAAAAGGGAATGTGGAATCCTGGAGATTACATCTATCCTAAACTCCTGTAGGCCTTGAAAATCGGGGAGGTCAGAGGGTATTCAGGCACCCCCAAAGCTGATGCAGGTTGTGACACTGAAGACAATGCTGGTCACATCTAGGCATGTTGCTAGGGTTGTGGCAGCAACTAGGAGGTCCAGGCATGGACCAGAACCCCTTGTGCAAACCAGAGGGYCAAAGCAAATTCTTTCCACAAACATATAGCTACTAATTGTGTACATAGCAAGAAGGATGGAGGGTGATAGACCAAGGAAGGCAATAAAAAAGCGAAAGAGAGAATGGGTTTCCATTTGCTAACTGAGCCTTCTGTCCCCAGTTTAGAAAATTGATTCAGCTCACCTTCACTGCTGAGAATTAGGAATCACTCTTCTACAGTCATTGAGCTGTACCGTTTTCCAAACACTTAAATGAGGTGCTATAGCTTCATTGTCAATTTTGCACATGTAACCAAGGTTTGTGTTACTTAAAGCATATAGATGGTTTCCCACATGGAATTGCAACATCAGTACAGGCAAATTCACACATTACACAATTTTAGCCAGGAAAGGTAAAGATCCTTACACCTCTCAGAAAATTCTGTAATTTTATAATATTTTCCTTTTCAGAGACATTTGAAATGACAGCCATCTCACCTAATTTTAGTCATGTAAAAACTGGGTGCTGAGTCTAACCAGGCTGTCTAGGGGCTCTTTCATAGGAGAAAGGCATTTCCAGGAGGTGATTCATTTCAGCTTTGTTACCCATCTTAAAATGGGATGAATCACCTTCTGGTGGTTCTTGTCTCTTTTTTTTCTGGATATAGGCAGAACCCAAAGTTCATGCTAGAAACTCAGCTTTGAGATGACTAAAAAGACCTGAGATTGCCCTCTATGGCCGGAGTGTTGCTTTTAGTATACTTGCCATTAGAATAGTTTAGTCTTTCTCAATGCCCTCAAATCCTTGCCAGACTCACCTTTCAGCCTGCTCATTTGCTGTGTCTGAGATATGCTCTATCTCCTCCCAGTCAAAATATGGAGGCAGAAATAATATTAATACATTGCCATCATCATCAGAATTTGAGAGATGTGACTGTATACGTTGCATTTTCTCCTGTTTTTCCCCTTGCTTTCTAAATGTGTATGTTCTTGCCACTGTATCTGTAAGAAAATGGTTGCAAGCTGAATGAATTTTATTGTGATGCGATGTTTCTACAAAAAAGTTATTAAGTCTCCCATTCTATGCTCAGAGGTTGAAAATTAAGTGAATGTTACATGTTTTGACCAATATTTTGTCAGCAAAGGGCTAAGGAATGAAGGGTCATGGAGAAAATGTTTTTTTTCCCTCCTCTCTTTCCCAAATGTAGTTTCTCAAGTTTAGGGTTAAAATCTATGTGCAGCAAAGAAGGCTCAGTGTGCACATTGACTTTCTGATTCTGTAARAAGTTAATGGGAAATTTCATTTTTCATAATCAGTTTTCACATTTCTGTAGTCCTTACTTGAAAAATAAGAATCCTTTCTTTGTCTTTTCACCTAGAATAAAGAGTTAAAGAACCTCATCTGAGTTTCTGCATTCATCCAAGATTATTTAAAAACTGTTTAGACATGGATTTTTTCTGACATAAGGACTACATCGCAGAGAAATGGAGTTATTTATAATTATTTACAGTATTTATTTGCACATGGTACTGGACCGAGGCATGGGAGAACTGGATGCTGTTTCCTGTTTCTGTCACTGTTCTCCTGTGTGGCCTTAGGCAATATCAGTAGCAAAACTGATCAGTAGCAAAAGGAAGACTAGGGAGAATGTGGGCCCACTGCTGAGTGAGGTGGGTGCCTTCGTAATGAATGAAACAAGAGAAGGTAAAGATACTGAATGCCTTCTGTGCTTCTGTCTTTACTGCTAAGGGCAGCCCTCAGGATTCCCAGAACGTGGAGACAAAAGGGAAAGTCTGGAAAAAGGAAGACTTTTCCTTGGTCAAAGAGGATCAGGTTAGAGATCTTTCAGGCAAACCTGACACCCACAAATCCATGGGCCCTGATGGAATGCATCCCCAAGTATTGAGGGAGCTGGTGGATGTTATTGCTAGCCCACTCTCAATCATCTTTGAAAAGTCCTGGAGAACTGGAGAGGTGCCTGAGGACTGGAAGAAAGCTAATGTTACTCTAGTCTTCAAAAAAGGCAAGTAGGAGGACCAAGGAAATTACAGACCAGTCAGTCTCACCTCTATCCCTGGAACAGCTCATTCTGGATGTCATCTCTAAGCACATGGAGGAAAAGAAGGCGATCAGGAGTAGTCAGCGTGGATTTACCAAGGGTAAATCATGCTTAATCAATGTGATAGCCTTCTATGATACTATSACTGGCTGGGTAGATGAGGGSAGAGCAGTGGACATTGTGTATCTTGACTTCAGCAAGGCTTTTGACACTGTCTCTCATAACATCCTYCTAGATAAGCTCAGGAAGTGTGGGTTAGACGAGTGGAGAGTGAGGTGGATTGAGAACTGGCTGAAAGGCAGAGCTCAGAGGGTCATCATCAGTGGCGTGGAGTCCGGTTGGYGGCCTGTGGCTAGTGGCGTCCCCCCCGGCTCGGTACTGGGTCCAGTCTTGTTCAACTTCTTCATCAGCGACCTGGATGAGGGGACAGAGTGCCTCCTCAGCAAGTTTGCTGATGGTACCAAGCTGGGAGSAGTGGCTGACACACCAGAGGGCTGTGCTGCCATTCAGAGAGACCTGGACAGGCTGGAGAGCTGGGTGGAGAGGAACCTCATGAGGTTCAACAAGGGCAAGTGCAGGGTCCTGCACCTCAGGAGGAATAACCCCATGCACCAGTACAGGCTGGGAACTAACCAACCAGAGGGCAGCTCTGCAGAGAAGGGCTTGGGAGTGCTGGCGGATGACAGGTTGACCATGAGCCAGCAATGTGCCCTTGTGGCCAAGAAGGCCAATGGTCTCCTGGGGTGCATTGAGTGTTGCCAGCAGGTTGAGGGAGGTGATCCTGCCTCTCTCCACAGCCCTGGGGAGGCYTCATCTCGAGTCCTGTGTCCAGTTCTGGGCTCCCCAGGACAAGAGAGACATGGAGCTACTGGAGAGAGTACAGTGTAGGGCTACAACGATGATTAGGGGACTGCAGCATCTGCCCTATGAGGAACGGCTGTGAGAACTGGGCCGGTTTAGCCTGGGGAAGAGAAGATTGAGGGGGGATCTTATCAATGTGTATAAGTACCTGAAGGGATGGTGTCAAGGGGACAGGGACAAACTGTTTTCAGTTGTCCACTGAACCAAGTTGCCCAGAAAGGTTGTGGAGTCTCCTTCTCTGAAGATATTCAAAACCTGCCAGGACATGATGCTCTGCAATGTGCTCTAGGTGTCCTTGCTTGATCAAGTGAGTTGGAYTAGATGATCTCCAGAGATCCCTTCCAAGCTCAACCATTCTGTGATTCTGTAATATGTTTCATATCTTTGGCTACAACTGGTTGTGGATCAGACAGACCACAAGGCTTCATCCCAAACTCATCTTATCCTTTGTGTTTGAATGCAGACCTGTGCATGCAATGGTGAGGATGAAACTTGAGCTTGACTATACTTCTTTGGAAAATGGATGGAACATTGACTGGCCTGAGCTCTGCTACCACATGTACTGCAGGTATCCTGCAGCTAACAATGCGTGTTCACAGAGACGGCTCAGGGGCCAGACTGGGTTTCAGCCTCTGCTGAACCCAGAAACAGTGCAAACGTGAAGTTTCACTTTGTACTATTTTGTCTACATTTGTCTATTGGGGCAATAATTTCTTGGGGAGCAGGTGTGCTCTCTTATTATCTTTTCATGCAGTGCCAAACTTAATTATAGCAATAGTAATAGTAATAATACTTACTATGCTACACCATTCAAAATTAGAAACCAGTCCATTACTATAGGTTCTGTTCTATGTTGTCTTTCACTTTCTATTTCATTTTGGCTGGTGCTCTATTGTACTTGTGGGTGTCATTTGGATTAGACTGTGATGCACATTTTTCTGGGCTGAGACAGAAGGTGAATGATACATTTTAAAGAAAAACAACCTACAGTTTCTGGAAAATGCACTATTATCTTTGTGCTGGTAAAGATAAAACCTTAGCCGTTCAACTGATAAAAAGAGATTTCAAGAGATTCAGGAGACAGACTTGTGTGAAGAAAACACAAGTCAAGTGTAGGGTACATTTGAAAGGTGGAATTTTGTTAGTTCATTACTCAGAGAGACCAACTGGAGAAGACTTATTCTCACTTCAGATTAAWTTTTGCTCACAGGGCTTGCTTTCATATTCTGACATGTTGGTCCTTGCTGGGCCTATTTTCATAAATACATCTGGAACAACTTCTTAAGAATAACAGGTGAAAAATCTCTGGGAATCTTATATTGATCCTCACCTCCTTGAAGATTATCTTTTCTAAACGTGATATAATTATTCTTCTTATGTGCATTCCAAGAGAAAGAAAAGTTAAACTTGCTCCAAAGAAAGAGTGTAAAGATGATGGAAAATATTAGTTCCATTTAATTATATTCATGGTGTACATGATTCTTCAGAATCAAGGCACGACTAGGCAAGACAAAGGGAAAGAAAAGAAAAAARTAGAAAAGAAGAAAAAGAAGCAAAGTCTAAATTGTCCTTACAAGGAAAAGCTTTCAAATATGGAACTAATATAATGAAAGTTCCTGGGTCTGGAGACTTCAGACAGAAATAATATGTCTGAGAAAAAAAAGGGTGRAGGCAGGTTAATGCATGGGGTGGAGGGGGGCTATTGGACAGGAGAAATGTTAGTCACTGGAAGTGAAGGGGAAAAAAAATGAGGAGACGATAGCAAGTAAGACTATGAGAAAGAGTGGGAAACAAAGGGCAAGAAGAGAAGTACTGATGTCAAACTGCAGTTCTAAACAATTTGTAAACAAGAAACTTAATGACAAGTTCAGGTATTACATGAAAGGTCTATCCTTATCTTTGTGCATATCGACCTCTACATCTCTAGGAGGTCCCACAGTAGTCCAGAAGTGTACTTACATCATATCCAGCCCATMGATTACAACTAAAATGGAATTCAACACTCCCCACAATAATGTGCCTATCAGTCCAACCTCATATTATGAATGAAACAATATCATTAGCTCTGCTATTAAGAAATATCCAAAGCGTAGGATTTTTCYTTGAGAAGAAAGAGAAATATTCACTGTATAGCTCTAATCACATATCTCACAACTGGGAAATGCTGATATATTATGATTAAAAAAACACAAAAATAATATATTGTACAAATTGCAKAAGAAAATTATATCTTTACCTTGAAAATCTACTTCCTCTGACATGCTAAAGTAGTCATTTTAGTGGAGGAAAAAGGCTAGAGAGAGGAAACCTGCAAAGATTTGAAGGTTAAAAATGTTGAAAAAAAGGCTGAAGGTTTACTTTGCATGCAAATAAGTAATTCATCACAAATCCATAAACCAATTAGTAATGAACTAATGATATTGCTTAACAACTGTATTTTTGATTAACACATAAATAATTTAAGTGAGTATTTCTTTAGTCATGCCAGTTTCTGCTATTATTTACTGGCCTTGTCATGGCTGCTCTTAGATCACATACCCCTTATAAAGCATTTCCCAATCTTTTGCAAGCCCGTGTTTGTTTTAATGCGCTCAGTTAACACCGCTCGAGCTATTAACAAGCTTATTAGCATAATCCATCGTGATATATCATTGTATAAAAGTTCAGCTCCACAACTGAATGGGACTGGGAAATGGCTTTGAAGATTTTATGATACAATAACTATCCATTTGATAAGCAATTAAAAACATACTCTGAGACACTAAGAGTGAAGACAATGGCAACATGAGAACAAGAGGAGGGGTTCGAGAAGAGAGGGCTGCTGCCCGGCGCGCGAGCCGTGTGAGTGAGCTGTGCCGCTCCGGCTCCGGCTCCTTTGTCACTAACTGCACGCCGCTGCCGGAGCCTAAAGCCGCAGTAACAAGTTGGGCCTGAATTCGTCTTCTTAAGCAAGAACACCACCAACAAAAAAGCAGGTTAGGGCTCGGCGTCTTTTGCCAGCTCACCCAGGATCAATTTCTTGACCTCTCCAAAGAACATTTTAATATACAGTTGAACCTCCGATTTCAGGCTGGCTTTTTACTTCCCTTAAATTTCAAATTCCTTTTCCTAGCTGTATGCATTATTMTTAGGGAACTTCTGCAGAGAGAAACAGAATAAAGGTTACTGGACACATTATCACAAATTATTGTTTGAAACTTACYCTGTATAATATAATTGTATTGTGCTTTTAAAAATGAATACACAACAAAAAGAGCACTATCTTTATTGTGAAAAAAGTAGCTTTTCAAGCTTTCCTATGATATGCTCTCATATGCTAATATTTCTGTTCAGCTCAGTCCTGATTCTCCAGAGATTATCTGACCAAAATGTCCATTGTCCATATAATAGAAAATATTCATGATATTGTGCACTTACGCAGAATTTTTCCACCAGCTAGCTTAAATGTCTTACATGCATCAATTAATTCCTCCTCCTGATGAGGAATGGAATGGCAGGCTGGTCTTTGCAGGCAGCATGATCTAATGGTTTGTACAGAAAATGGAGATTTAGTTTCTAATCCTAATGTCATTGCCATGCTATGTGATCGTATGCAATGCACTCCATTCGCCCAAGACTCAGTTTCCCTGTTTTAAAAACTGGAATCAAAGTAACCAGGTTTTTGGATTCTTTGGCATTTTAGCAATTATGTGAAAGGTTTTACCTGGAAGGCGTAACCTAAGCCACAAGAAGGTTTAAATTATCTTAAGTTCCAAATCTAGTTGCATCAAGAGGTGATCATTATATTTTTAACTGTTTCAAATTTAAAATTTTTAGTTGTCTTAAGAGTTGTAAGGTAAGTGAAAGTGTACCCAGACTGAACCATTTCCTGGTGTATAGTTTTTCCTACTATTTCTCTCTCTCCTTTTTTTTTAATGAAAAGAAGACCTGCATCTTAAGAAGAACAGATGAGACAAATGCTGCTGCCCACAACAGAAGCATGCACGGTGTCACTCTAGAGACCACTCATAGTAACAAGCTATCTTAGAATGAGAAGTATTGGAATTATTTTTTGTCTTTTGCTTTGCACTTATTCTGCTAGAAGACACTTTTAAGGCTAATTTTGTGTTTGAAAATCTTCTGAAATTTTGTATGTGAAAAAATAGACTTCAAAAATGAACAGGTTTTTGATAAAACACATGGTTGTCGTTCTATTGTCTGAAGAAAGAACACTATAACAAAGTGTTCCTACTTTCTAACTGTGATCTTCAGGTATATTTCCTCCTAAAGACAAAATTAATCATGGCATAACAGCTTTGCATTTGCTGAATACTGAGAATATATAAGGGGAAAAAAGCCAAGAAGGAATGTAAAATATTAGTTCTTAATAAGCTAAAGAATTAGTCAGAAAATGTGCTTATTTGGAACACTAAGCCATATATACATACATATAATATCAATGTTGAAGTCATGTGGTAGTAACTGGAGGTGTGAGATACATTTTAAGAAAATATTTATCCAAGTGGAAGCTGTGGACCAAAGTCAGCACACCCACTCTGATCAGTGGATACATCTGTCTGGGAATTCCCCAGGCATCAGGAGAAATTTTGGGCAGCTTTGATCTGGCAAGGTGGCTCCACAGCCCTTCTCCTGTTGCTGAAGAAAAAGGAGAATGAMACGAATCTTCTCCAAGTTCTGGCTATTGACAGCTCCTGAGAGAGCTCCTTGCGTCTGTACTCATGTCAGTAAGTGAGAACTGGCCTGGGATGGCCCCACTTACTTCATTTGCTGGGCCAGTTCTGTGCCACCCAGGAAGTGGGAAATCACAAAGGTGGAGTAAAGCCACGTTTGTCTCCCATTCTGAAGTCCTGCATCCTCTGGGACTCCACGAAACCTGAGAACTCAGGCCTTATATATCTATTTGTTTGCGAGAGATTGGGTGGTATATATGGTGTCATCATTTTAAAGTGGGTTCAGACTCAAGGCTGAGGGCTTCATTTGAGTGCAAAGGGAAGCATCATATACCTCTAGCCAAGGAACTGCAGCTCATTTAATAGATAAATTGAGATGACAAAAATGGCACAATTTAAATATTAGAGATCAACAGGAACAGGGGAGAGAGCAAGCAAGAGACAGAGAGAAAGAGCCCAGGTTCCTTTATTACAGCCATCTTAGCACTTCAACAACAGGTAGCACTATTACATATTCCCTTTCCACTTTAAAGCTCTTGTAATTTCCTTCCTCATGTCGGGGAGATTTTATTCATTGTTTCCTTGCAGCAGTGATTGATGTTCTGAGCTGCTAATCTCTCTGAGTGATAACTATTTTCATGTAAGTCCATGAGTCTATGACACAGGCTGCTCGGCCAGGGCTACTGCTGACTACTTATTTTGTGCCTCATTTACATTTCAATCTTGGCCTCATGAATGTAAAACCTAGGCTGCAAATTAATAACAGGAAGAATATTAGACCGCTCAAGAGTGGGGGAACAATGCAAATCCACCAGAGCACCAGGCTTTACCATTGTGTTCCGGGAGGGACTCATTTATTGGCTGGCGGTGAATGACATTACAGAGAATGGCATATCCAGAGTGACACAAATTTATTTCTGTCCCCAGCGCTCCAGTATATTTTCATAGAATCAGGGGGCTATTTGTCTAGGGACAATTTAGTTTCCATGAAAAATTTAAATGGTTTCTGTGGAGATAGTGGAGTGAAATTTAATTTGTTTCTCATTTACTACAGCAGGTATGAAAAGGAGAAAAATTGGATGTCTGATGGGCTGAAATTGGTGCTGTCCCTCCCCACTATCCCCAAAAGGCCTGTGGGCCTATATCATAGAGATTGAGCAAGACTACCTCATCCCTCCCCTTAGAGAATGGTAACCTTAAACCAACTTACAGAAAACCTTTGGGGAGGCTGCCAATCACCCTGAAAACAACATTTCCATCGATCCCCTGTCTGTGTGATTTATGGCTTCATTTTACGGTAATTGAGAATTAGTGAGAAGATTAGCAAGGCTCAACACTTCACCTTGATATGCACACTAAGCACCGTAATTTGTCACTAAGGGATGTCGGACACTTTTTTAGTTACATGGGGTTCCCATCTAATTGAATTTGGGGATAACATGGAAATTAATTTGACACAGGAAAATTTTGAATACAGCCATTTCCTCTATTGTAATGCACAATACCGGGCTGCATTCAGGGGCAGCTTTATTGATCCTGATCACTTTCAATTGTGGCCAGCTGAAGGATGGAATACACTAAATCTTATTTAAGCTCATATGAAAGCAGTTCATCTGCAGCAATCTGTGGCAGATAAAGAATATTACCTTTCATTTTGTCTGACTGCATCAAGATGAAGTTTTGAAAATTTACTTCTTGCAGCAAATATACCAAATGTCTAAAGTCAACAGTTACAATTCAATTACAGACCAGCTCTTGTGGGCTGTTTACAGGGTAATTTGCTACTTAGGCAGCAAATGAAAATACTAACTATACTCTCCATGCATAGAGAAGTTACAGCACATGGAGAAGCCCCAAGGAATGACAAAGAGAAAAGATTCTAAATTTCTCAGCAATTTAAAGCTCTGACCATTGGATTAGTTTTGTTATAGTCTGAGTGGTTTCATACACAATCATTTTTTTGTTTGCTACTGAGTCATCTCRTGGGAAGTTTATTTTATCTTAGCTGCTTAGCATCAGTCACAACGATGGGATGCTGTACAGGTCTTTTCATATCTGAGAGAAAGTCTACCACAAAACTTATCTGCATTTACATTTCTATTTTATTCCAGCTTTATTTCTTATGAACCTCCTTTATGCTATATTTTACTCTTCAGATAAGGTTTCAGCAAACTGCTTGTAGAGATCATTTCCCAAGAAAGGTGCTACCTGCTGTGAACAGAAGAAGCAGATCTTGGCACTGTATGCTAGAGGGTGCGTGGCTGGGATATTTATGGATGTTCTTTACTAGACCATCTGGCTTGCTTTGTCTATATCTATTTTAGTGATAATTGGCCTGAGATGAGCTGTAATCAAGATATATTATTCATTACTTATTATTATTACGTGATGGATTTTAATTCAATCATCTTTTCGTTCTTTGGAAAGACTTTCCAAAGGTTTAATGGTAATAGCTATTAGTAATGCTGCTGTGTTTAGTAATTGCAGGTACATGCCAGCTCCTTTAAACAGTGAGAACATTTCCCATTGCATAGGTATGAAGAAAGAGTACGTAATGATCAGGAAGATGCAGATGTGGTCAACAGAGGTAACCTGGAGCTCTCAAGATGTGGCCATGCAACTACGTGCTACRGTGAAATCTGCCCTCCTCCAAACACTAAATTCCCTGGGATTACTGATGGCAAATGACAATTATGGTCAGCACTTTTATATCACAGAGTACTTCAATACTCTGTATTGTACAGTACAGTACTTCAATACTATAGGCATATTATTTGGTGTCAAATGTTTACCTGAGAACTGCAGCAGTGTGGAGGCACTTTCTTCAGCAGGAGCTGATGTGTGGCAACACGGCAAGAGAAGTCAAACAGGTAGAAATAGCATTGTGGTATTTACTGATTTTATTGTTCAAAAAGTTATTCTTCAAACTAGTAACATATTTTGATAAATCTTATTAAGAATGTGCATACTGCTTATTCTTACCGCATTTTCAGGGGTTATTTTCACTAAAATAATATGAAAGGGTGCTAACACTACAGAAATGCCTCTGATAAAATAACCTTAAAGGTATTTGGATCATGTTTTGATTTGCTTTTATACTGGGATGCCTTCCAGTCCTCATTCGAGAAATAAGTCTCTCCAATATGATGGGAGACATACTAACACGATAAAAACTTACCAGTASAATAAAATATCCATATTTTAATAATAGCTCAAATTACAACATCTAGCAAAAAATAACAAGAAAAAAAATAAAGAAAGAGTGAGCTAGAGAGCAAAGGAAGGGAAGGGAGCGTTTCTGTTCGGAAGCACTGTGGCCTTTGACCATGAATTACCCTGGGTGCTGAAGGTAATGCTTCTCAGTCTTGATCTGTGCATCAATGAGCATTTTGATGTCCAAGCCCAACCAGAGCAGAGGAAAGAGGCATTCTTTCTCATTTAACTCCCCTGAGGGCCTTGAAAGAGAAGTGTTATTACAAGACTCAGCTTTTAAAACATAGTGGTAGTTCACTTTTTTGTTTGAAATACAGCTTTTTAAGCAATTACTTAGTCAGAACCTTCCCAGGAAGTGAGAATTCTAGTTCAATTTCTGCCTTTGCTTGAAGAAATTCAGTATCAAATCGTTCACCTTATCACAAAGCTGCTGGGTGTCCTGTGTGTAAGACCCAGGGCATAGAATGTATTTTCCAGCTAAGAGAGAGCAAATATGAGTGTTTCTATCTGCAGAATGTGGGTCCATGGGTGAGGAGAAAGGGGTTCTGGTTCCTGTGAAGTATTACTGTTTTGTATACTAGACTTATGATTGGTCTCGCTTTTTCACAGCAAAGAAATGAAAGTTTATGTGCATTTGTCAACACTTATACAAAGCTTCTTGTATTTGTAGTGTAACATTAATCAGTGGGACTGTCATCTATTTTATTTTGACATCTTCTTCCCCAAAGGACAGCTGTCTTCAGGAGATTTATTTAAAGATTTTTAAATATATACACACATAAGAGTTGCTTCTTGTTTGTATTAGAAAAGATGATGCCATAAAAAGTGTTCCTTGCCCTTGGAGTGGAAGGTGATGAGCTTTGCTGTGATATTATATCTTGTAAGATATAATTCTGCAGAGTTGGGATGGCTTCTGAGACTGTGCAGAGAAGTGGTAGTAAGTGGTGCATACAGCTCCGTCATCATAGAACTTTAAACCTCTATCTTASTCTTCTTGGCTGAAGTAACCAACAGAGTTACTTACAGAAAAGGACAAAGTCTTCAAGATGATAGTCTAATTAAATCCTTCAGAAGAAGAAGAGTATGGGCACAAAATATCCATGGTTACCTGTCCTGCTGATAAGATCTTATGCAATATATGCTATCAACTGGTGTTTCCTAATTACTACACAATGAGGTACAGTGCATTGCTGTAATCTAATTAAGGAGGGCTATGGCTCTCATCTTGTCAGTTGTCAAGATGAGGTAGAGTTCAAATAAATACTCATGAGTACTCTKATTTGAGAGCCTTTTGGTTGGAAGGAGTCTGGAAGCAATACTAAGTTATGAGTTTATGTGAACAACTGCAGTTGTGTTATTTTTCACCAGAGCAGGTTGAGCTATAGCTGCAAGCATTTCAAAATGTTTTCCTTTAACCTCCTAATTTCTCATTTCTCAGCCTCAGGTGGTGGTTACTAATGTATGAATTGGGGTGAACTTGCTTGTTCGAGCAACCTGACCACTGGTGTTGTATGGTTATTTGTGGTATAGGAAAGTTACACTTGGATACCATACATAATAATTTATAGTATTATAGGATGTTTTAATGCTCACCTAAGAGCTTTGAGTATAAAATTTATGTACTGATTTTGTTCCATTTTGGAACTCAATTAAGTCCAAGCGTATATGTGCATAATTCTGTTTGCTTCTATCAACATCTTTGATGCTGAAGGACCCACTATTTTTTTAAGAGACTGTCTCAAATTATCAGTTTCATAGTCGTCAACCAAAGTCTTCAGATGACCATTCCTAGGAGATTAAAATTAACTAAGGTACCACAACCTTACTTGTTATTATTCCAATTCTAAGAATAAAGTGGCCTAGATTTATTTACTTCTCCTTTCTTTAGGATTTTGACTACTAAAATTAAAATGTATGAGGTCAGAAAGAGTAGTTCTCTTTTATCTGAGTATTCAAAGGAAGCTGCATCTACATTGTTTAAAGTGTCACAGGAGCGATGGCGTGAAGGGATGGAAGTCAGCTCAGGGGTCCCAGGGCCTTAAAAACAGAATGAGCAGCAGAGGAGAAACAGTCTGAAACCCAGGGAAGATKAAGAAATGTCAGACTAGGCTGCATATGCAGGAACGAATAATGCTCTCCAAACAAATCTTCTCTAAGGGCTCTGATGTGCATCGTGATGAAAGATACAGGTGTATCTGGAATTCTTTTAGCTATGCTGGCCTTCCAACTGTAAGCTCAACTGATAACAACACAATTGTAGTCTTTGCACCCCCTCTTTTTTCCGAAGACAGCCTCAGGATTCGGGGCAAGCTGTCTTTGCAGAGTCCTTCATTAGACCTGTATTCTCACAACATTTTCTGACTCCCAGAAACTCTCTCRTATGCTGACCATCCAGGGTGTCTCCAATTAAGATACTGCACTTCACCAGCCCTGAATCTCCCTGTTCGCTGGCTAGTATTTAGCACAATCCAAAAGAAAATGAATGAGTGAGAACACCTGAGCTATACCCTGCCAACGCAAATTGATGARAATGCATGAAGTGCGACTGAGTTGTGCTTCCCCACTGCTTGTGAAGAAAATAGGTGTCATTACTCTGCAACACTAGACCAGAGATGAGCTAGAGACAATCTATGGGTCAGAATAAAAGAGTGAAAGGAGTAGCAACTGCAGGAAATGATGATAATTAGAAGCAAGAACAAAATTAACTTAGGAAGCCTCAGAGCTACAATGGAGATAATGAAAAAAAATCCAAAATAAGTGGTATAAACAGAAGAAATTTGCATAAGATACTCCTTAAATGTAATTATAGAATTGGATATAATTTATCATCATGACTAGGTGTTTTCTCTATCTGTGCTAAAAAATGTGGCAGGGCTTTACTTATGTAATTACTGCTGCACCTGACCAGGATCGAGGACTCCTAGCAGGGGCGTTGTTTTGAATGTAGAAATGATCTATGACACTTGAGAGGATTTAGTTCCCATCTGTTTTGCTATCTTTCACAAGAATGAGCTTGCAGGCCTATCCTAAGCTCCACGCTAGCAGCACTGCAAAGGTCAGACCTGGCTTCCTATGCACCTTCCTCCCAATAGGGCATGAAAGGGAGTTTCTCAGCTGCCATGGGCAGTAGGTGAAYTGTGATGCTTAGAGGAACCTGCTGTAAAGTGGCTGCTGCCCTTCCCTCCCATGGCCGTATCACTCATCAAGAAATCAGTATTCTTTTGCTGTGRAGTGGAAGAAGCAGTGGAAAGGGAAAGCGCTAGGGTGGTCTCTGTCTTCTGTTTCTGCTCTCCCAGTTTCCACTGTGAAGGAACTGGGTCATTTATCTCTCTGCCTTACTGTGAGGACAAAAGCAAAATGGAAGCCTTGTTCCCTTTTGAAGAGTGGGTTACTCACTTACTCACTMAGGTGAGTAAGATGCTTCAAGCAAAAGCTCAAATATCAATGTGTTCAGTATTTTGGATGAAGACACTATTTTGGYGTTAGCCTGAAAACCTGTTGGTAAAGATGCTTGCAAACGATGTCTGGATTAAGAAGTACCTGAATTTGAACACTGACTCAAGTCTACAAAATACCAAATATGTACACCTTTTCAAGTGACTTCCAGTGCTCTTCAGGTTGACAACAGATGCTGCTGACTTATTTCCTCACATACTGCACCCTGAGGTTCTCCGAGACTGTAAAGCAACTGCRTGCTTGATGGGAGCAGAAGAGGGGGATGGGGCAGAGCAGCAGGGGAAAGCGTTGCAGAGAGACTGATAGAGACATCCTGACAGCTGCAATGGGTCATCAATAGATCCATCATGCCAGTAATTTGCAACAAATTTAACATACATCACTTTAGTCAAGCCACGCTGTATCTGTCTTGTCATGGCATCAGAGTGAATAACACTTAAATCGGGTGTCACTGCTGACCTTTCTGACCCTCAAATTGACACTGCTGTTTGAGCTTGGCCTAGCTGGCAGCAGATGTAGGAAAGATTAGTACAAAAGGAGGATGTGTGTGAAAGAAGGACAGAACATAACAATACAGCTTAAGCAGGCAAACAAATCGGATCTCTGGATTTTCTCCCAGTCTTGCTTTGCTCTTTGG
Organism: Rhea americana; assembly: GCF_003343005.1. NCBI lineage: Eukaryota > Metazoa > Chordata > Aves > Rheiformes > Rheidae > Rhea > Rhea americana. The sequence continues at coordinate 7,140,603 of NW_028186867.1, read as the reverse complement.
AAAGTGTTGGCATTTATTTAGACCTACACCCAGCACTCTTTAGTCAGAATTTTAATTATTTGGATTTTTTTTTCACTTTGATTAATTTTGTTATATATATATATATATATATATTCATGCATTCATGTACATATGTAACAAAATTTGTTGAATCAAGGTGACCATCATGGAGATTAAAGTCCCTTTGTTATCTATAGAAGATATAGAACATGATAATAAAATTAAACTACCCTCTCCCATGTTTGAAGCCTAAGAYGCAGCCCGAGACATGAATGCTTGCTTTGGTTTGCTGCCACTCTCAGCATGACAGTGCAAACCTAGTCCTACAGGAAAAAACAGGACTCACAAAAAAAATGATGCCTCAGAAAGACAGCAGGAGAGGTTAAGAGCCTCATCAAACCCTGAAGTCCTGCAATAGTGTGGGACTTGTTAAAAATCCCTGCCAGGTGATCCCAGGAAGAGTGTCCTGGCAGTCACAGCCAGTCTGGAGCTTGGGAAAACTTTCTCCTGACCTCAAATCTGAAGATTAATCTAATTTAGAATGTGAGCAAGACTCATCATCCAGCATATTTTCAAGAAGTCAGGAGAAGCAGTTTCCCCTGTTCCCAATCATAGTGAAAACTTTCAGGTAGATTAATATAGAAATGACCTCGGAAATGTAATATCTCCCTGATGTTACRAACTAGACATACCCCACAGCCAGGCAGAGCCAACTGAGTCTGCTTACCATTTATTTTTGAATCAGTACATGACAGAATGTAACRATTTATTTGCTTATCTGAACGGTATTTTAAAACCATTCTCAGTATGTCTGAGAGAGAATGCTAGGTGGGCTTTYTTTTTCTTTAATATTACATTCTTTTAAACAAATATGTGATTATAGCCTAAAATTTTTTTTGAGTTCTTATATGTGCAATTTATAATTAATGAATTTTACGTGATAGCGAAAGAAGAAATTGTCTTGAGCAGGTAACTCAAAGTTACAAAATTAAGATGTATATAACTTGTATAATAACTTGTTCTTTTTCTGACAGGCTGCTTGATGTTTGATATCTGGTTAAACTAATTTATCACGTGACTAAATATCCCTCAACTGAAAAAATACGAAGCTCCTTGGTTGTTTTGTGTATCCTATAAAGTTCATATTTCACGAGTATTTGAAGGTGGAAAAACATTACAAATGACAGAAATAACAGAAAAATTGGAAGAGATTATGAAAAATTACCACCTTATGCAAGAGAAGAAAAACTTTTTCTTTCAATATTAGTACTCCTAGGAAAAGCTGATGGAAAAGCAGAAGGCATTTATTAGTTTGTCATCAAGGATGTTCATCAAATTCCACCTGTCTGTTGTTTTCTGAGTAGCAGCTGACACCTCGAAAGCATCCACCTTCAGCTCTCTGTTATATATGAACTGAGGTTAGCCCCAACAGGGAGTCCTAGTGCTTGGAATAAAGTAGCTCATTGYGTTTTGCCTACGCATGTTGCCCACTTCCTTCAACTTGTCCTTTTAAAAAGAGTGCACTATGTAGTGATCTGTTTCCATTCTGCTTAAAACTCTGTTTCTTCACTCATTAATTTTGATAAGAAAGGAGAAATGAAAGAAATGCGTTTGGCAAAGGAACTTTTGAGGTGTATCTGTAACGGTTTTGGGGACTAGTGGCAGATCCAGTACGAAGTCGTGCTGTAGACCTGGAGGCAAGTTTGAGATTTTCTCTGGACTCTTGCCACAAGCGGTCCTTCAGTGTATATGAGAACTAATCAAACAGGAGGTTAAAGGTAGCTAGAAAGGGTGCTACCCCCTTGTGCTATTAGCTGCAGGAATTGGCTTAACTTTGTGTGAGCCCAGTGGCTCTTTCATGACTACTTTTTGACTGTGCCATCAGCACATTTCTATTACTGAGAAATAAAGTATTCATTAATCTGGCTGTGAATACCTCCCAGGTTTAGAATATATCAGCACCTGGATTTTTTTTTTTTCTTTTCTTTTTTTTTCCCCTCCAAGGCAAGCCAAACTTGAGTCTGAAAATTCAAAATTCCAGCTAGGGAATACTGTTGGTATTTCATGAAAATTGTGATTTGTTTACCTCATGTCCCCATTTTTTCCTTTGGTCAGGCTCTATCGCTAGACAACAGTCCCTAAAACAGACCATGAATTCACATCAAAATGAACTGCTTCACTCTGTCACCAGCCTCTCTGGCTGTCATGCACCAGGGAACACAGTCAGCTGAGGAGCCAGAGTGATGGTATGACATATTTGCACTCTAACCCTTGTAATGCACTGGTATGGCATTTCCTCAAAGAAGCTATTCCTTTTGGGAGGGTGACAGTATTTTTATTTTTCACATGTTATTACATAAAAATTAATTAAATAAATAAACAAACTAACTCTTTGCAGTTCTACTCTCCTAGTGCTAATGCGGATTGGCTACAATGCTAAGGCACTGAGTATCCTCTTGTTTGTTCTGGTAGGTGTTAATACACACATCCTTTACTATTTTCTGCCTTAAGCTAAAAATTTACAAAGGAGAGTGATACAGACTGACACTTTGTGGCAAGAACCATCTAACTGTGACTGCCTCATTCCATTCTCAAAATACTTTTTGTAGCCCCATTTTTTTTTGTTGCAAATATACCTCCACGAGGCATTTGCATCCTTTGTTTTCTTGCTTTTCAAATAAAGGAGGGTGGGACTCTATCCTGGACTTTTCCTCTTCCCTCTTTGATGCAAAAACAGAGACAGTGCAACCATAACCCTCTTCCACTGAGAAAATGGATGAGTTTAGGAGTAGTTTAACTGCAATCTCAGATGCCTTACCTGCTGATGCCAAGGGAGGCCGTGCTGCCTGCCCTTCGGAAAAGCTGTCCTCTGCACCCCAGTGCGCTTGCGCCTGCTGCCCTCCAGGGCTGCAAGGGAGGGTTTAGGGGCACAGTAGTGCTTTTCCTCAAGCTCCCTCTGCTTCAAGATTGCTTAAGTGCACCTCTGCCTTCTCCTGTTTTGCTATCTGTTGTTTAACTGTTTGTTTGCTGCCTTTCAGATTTTCTGTTTCAATTATTTCATTATGTATTGCTTAAAAGCAGGGGTGTGGAAAGAACTGCCAAGCAAAAGCCTTGTAGGGGGTTTCTCTGCAACCTTGCTTTGCTGCCATGAGGAGGAATAAGGAGGAGAGAAAATAATCATGTGGCCCAGCTTTATGCGGCTATTTTAGCATAAAATTAAAAGATGCAAATACAAAAATAAATAACTCTCTCATGTTAAAGTCGTAAAGACTTTATGATTTAGACTTCAAGGGTTTTAGGTTTGCAATTGTTAAGTTTCTCTGTCCTATACTGACGGCATCTATGTTAAAAAATAGTAAAATGGGCTAAGATTCTTCCTCAATAATAAGTTCTATTAGGTACATCAGGTGCTACTGTTACACAGATATACAGTACTGTAGATACGTTGCAAACAGCATCTTATAGTATCAGACAAAGAGAACCTTTTACAAACCCCATGTCTCTAATTTCATTTTAGAAAATTAGATACTCAGAATTTTGCATAAGATAACTGTATTACTGGGATGCAATTTGGCCCAGGTTTCTAGCTTTTGTGCATGTGGCTCCTTAATAAAAAGTGTCAGTTAAAATGAAAATACAGCTTGGGTAATTAAATTTAATTGGATCTTGTCACTTTAAATCCTCTTCGTTTTTGAGTGTTTCTACAGAATTGCAGCTTCTGGTTTGCTAATTTCTTTATTGCAAGCTGTGCGCTGAACCTGACTGTCCTATAATAAAGTGGGACCTTCTTTTTGTAGAGGGCTTTGAACCATGACTGTAATAACAAACAAAAGAGGGTGGGAGCTAATTTATTGCCAAAACAAAATCTCTCCTTTATTTTCTATACATTCAGTTAGGGAAAAATAATGAGTCTGAATTTATTAACACTTTAATGTTCTTGCTGGTTGAGCACTTTGGCTGTTTGGTATGAGCTCTCATGAATACTACAGTATGATGCAATGCCTGTGACAGGTAGTGGCAGCAATTTTCATACCTTTTTATATCTGAGTTGTTTGGGCAAGCAGTAGGGATTAGGTGAACTGCAGTATTCATACGTAGGTCAAGCAGGGTGCAGGCAGCCGCAATGCAAATGATGTGTGCTGCCTGCCAATAGCCACTGTGCTGATTTGGAGAGATCACCTTCTCCAGGGGTGAGAGGTAATTCAGTTTCTTTATTACATGTTGCACATGCACAGCATCCAAAGGCAAGGAAGATTTAAGTGCAGGTGATGAAGAGATAAAATATTGGCCATACCAACAGACACATCATAAAGATGATCAGTCTGTCACAAATTGTACAGCTGCTAATGCTCATATTTCAAATTAAAACCAGTTGAATGAATTTGTACACTCAGGTTTTATGTGTGAAATGCAATATCATTGCATCCTTGATTAGAAGACAGGTCACTTAGCACCGACATCATAGAACGATTACAGATGTAAGACTGTCCTTYATTGCGCAGTAGTTGTCCCCTTATTCTGTGGAAAAGCAGATGGAAATGATGTAATTACATTTTGCAAATGTTGGCAATACAAGTACCTCTAACAGAAGAGCTATGCCAGTGTGCTCATGGCCGTTTATAACCTCTTCAGTTCCGCAGATGTRCCTCACATCAAGGAGGAGATCTCTGCAACCAGACACAGAAGCTCTGTTAAGTTGCCTACACAGAGGTATCCAGGGCCATTTGAGGAGTCTTATGTTATAGGAGACATCTGCACAGGACTGGCAGACCTTGAGCCCTTACGACTGGCWGACGTTGAGCACTTAGGGTGAAACTCAGTCCACATTTGAAGACATGTTCTCACACGTTGGTATCTACATGGGAATTAGGTGTCTAAGCTTGTATTTTAATCAATGAAACTCTCATGCTTGGTTCAGCTGCCCACAAATAGGCATCCAGGGGGCTAGGATGCCCCCAGTTACCCTACCTGCCCTTTACCTGCTGGTCCAGAAGAGCATAAGTATCTCATATTCCTGMATTTTAATGATTATATCTATACCCTAGATACCCCAGGATAGTTCAGCTGATGCTAGTCATCTGTGATCTGGCAACTGAATCTAGGCTGAGCTCTGCTTGCTGTAATAGGAGCTCACACACAGTGACCTACAGGTGAACACCTAAATGTAAGTCTCTAGTGTGGAGCTACACAGCTGCTATCTTTACAGACCAGACCCTCACTCAGGTAAACTTCCCAGTTAGTGCAGGAGCCCCCAAGAGCCCAGAGCATGGAGATGTGGCTGTTCCCAAGCCTACCAACCTTGCTCTGATGGCTGTAACCAGCCAGCTCCCCTGCGCAGCACCTCCAGTGGGTCCCCTCCACTATTCCCTTCTCATGCACCTGCTGCTTCTTCTCTAGAGGAATTTTTTCATACCAACCTAGTCCTGATTTCTCATGAAAAATGTTCTCCTTACCCAAGTGCATAGTTGTATTTGGAAGTGAAATTAGAAAGGGGCACCTGGAGGCAGGAACAAGCTGTCYTTTCTGAAATAGGTGGCATGAACCATCTTCAGAAGATCAGCTTTTTCCATTAACTATAACTGGAACATGGATGACTAGCTTATAGTACTCATCTAAATTTCAGATGTCTAAATTGATGGATCTAAGATGAGATGAATACTGTATCATCTATGTTTCTATATTTTATTAATGACATCACAAAATTTCTATCTGCAAGAAATACTACCGTTAGACCAAAATAATTAATTATAGGGATCTGACTCAATATAAGAATATATTCTAGCTTGTTCTTACTGAAAATAGTGGCCAAATATCCCATCAGTTTCAAAGAACTTGGAACAAATCCTTGCATGCTGATTTGTGGATTTTCACGGTGTTTTATAATATTGTTAGGGGAGCACACAAGTAAAGATAATGTTATTTTTATACTTATCTTTTTGAATTGATTTTTTAGAGCCTCTGAAAAGTAATAGACTACAAAGATCTATTTAATGGGACTACATGATTTATTTATATACAGAACAGATGGATAGGTGGATAAAAGCAATATGTAATTCCTTGCACCACTTAGCCAATGTGATTCACCACGCTGCAGACAAGTCTGCTGATAAATCTGGTTGCTTTTTTTCTCCTCCATCCCCCAGCTTTTGGACCTTTGCTTTTCCTCTGGATCAAAGTTCCTGATTTGCTCTAACCATGCTAAATGAAATGGAATGAATACATTTGCTAAGATCTGAACTGAAAAGGCAATTCATTTTACAGGTACCTATCAATCTGTATTTTATGAGACTGGTAGGTGGAAAGCTGGATTCTCATATTTGGTTTATAACCTGAGATTCAGATGATGGAACACACAAACATTTCTTGAACTATTGAGACATTTAGGTATTATTTTTTGCACTTTTTTTCTGATATTCGAGGCACTGAATCTTATTCAAAATGGAATTCTATTTAAAAAAATATTTAGATTTCTGATGTTAATGTTAGTAAGATATTAATTCCTGCCCTCCTCTTAGTCTTCCTCTAAAAAATGACAGACACATAAATTCCAGTTGCTTTTCAATGGGTTTTAAGCTCCCAAGGTACTTGGCACCATCTTGAAAAATGCTGTTCTGCATTCTTAAGTTTCACTTCCTCTGCTACTATAAGAAATTTTACCAGACCTTCAGTGATCCTAGGTGGGCATCTGAGCACTTTGATTATGACATACAATGTAGTCTCCACTGAATCTAGTAATAACAAATTGTTTTCTAACAAAGGGAAAAATACTATGCTCTCTAACCAGAAGTACGGTTATATACATTAAACTGTATTAGCAGTTACGGTATTGGAATCAATGCTGTTTAATTAATTTGCCAATTTCAGTRAGCAATGTCTTTTTTCCTGTAATGATACATTATTCTTTAAGGACATATGATTACAAGTCTACAGCCTGATTTTTGTTATCTCTGTCTCTTTGATCTTTGTCTGTTTACAGCAATCTACTCCTAATTTTTTATATCACAGTGAAAGCAATTACTTCAAATTTATGAATGATTTCAGATTTGATCCCTTCTGTTCTAAACTAGAAACCATTTGAATGAGAGTTAAAAATCACAATGTATAATCTTTCTTGGCCTCTTCYTCATCATCATTTAATACAAAGTCTTAAATGAACAATTTTAGGATCAGATTGTTCGGCATTTACACACATTATCACAAAACATTCAATTTCAGGAACAGACTTCTGCTGGGAATAGAGGGAGCTGAACAAACGTGTGTAAGAGATTATGCAGCGCACTGCCAGAGATCTCTGGAGACTAGTCTCTGTGACCCAGGTGTTTCCTTCTGGCCTTATGCTGCTATTAGGGAAGCATCCTCTTTTGGATCTAGCAGTGCTGGATACTACYAGCTACTAGTCCTTGTAACTACGTTTTTTGTGGAACTACTCTTGATTTCTGTGAAAGAGCAATTCAAGTGATCTTTCCTAGTTTGCTTTGAGTTGGCCCCACCTATACAACCAGTGATATCATTTAGACCATGTAGATTCACCYCAGGTCTAGGGTGAATGAGAGAGAKCAAGCAGGTTGCTGGAAGTGATAGCTATGTGCTGGATGAGCAGAGACAAGTAGTTGAATTACTGCCTGTGCCACCAGCACAGCTCTGTCCAGAAGAGGACTTCTGAATTAATTTGATGAGCTCTCATTCATACAATTACTGCCACAGACTTCCACAGGACTATTATTATCTGTGAGTGTACCACCTATGATGTCATCTCACAATGTTTACTCCAAAACTTTCAAATGTTTGAGAAACACAAGACTAGTTACCAGTTACCTCCTGAGGAGAAAGATCTTCCCGATCAGCCCTCAGGAACAGGAGGAGGAAAGTGACTCCCTTTAGGTCCCCACTGCTCCATTTCAGGACAAGGTTGGTATGCCACACAGCCCCAACTAACTCAGTTATTTATTTTCACAGCTATTCAAYGTACCTAGCGGCCTCTGTGCCAGGCTGCTATATATATATATATGTATGTAAACATATATTATATATATATATAATATAATCCCAGAGAGAAAATTACACTTGAATTGTTCTTGAGCTGTGTGTTGCTCAAGAGCTACAAGATGTCCTCCCTCTTAGCTTCTTAGCCAGTATGAAGCTAAATTGTAGACCTGCATACGCAGGTCACCTAGAGGCAAAAGGCACTGTGTCTCATCATCAATTTCCAAAGTCAGGTCATCTATTATTCTTTTTGTAGGTTGAATTCAGTGACAGCTGCCAGATGTAACTGGCAGTACATACTTGCTGCATTGCCAAATGGAATAAGTGCCCTGCAACGTTATGCCAGAACCGCTAGCAGAGCAACGGACCTCAGCTGGGTCTGTACTACATATGAGCGTGTCTGAAAAGGATAATTTTGCATAACAAACATATTCCTTGAATGTTATGATCTACCTACTGGAACAGAAAACCATCTATCTATTCTGGGCCTTGATTATTAAACATCAGTTTAACTACCTACATACAGATTCTCATGCAATCGCTGTGTTTGCGCCTCTCCTCCTGGTATGTCTCTTTAATAACTTTGGAACTCCACAACTGCTTTCATCCATATCTGACAGAAGGAAAAAGATCTTAGAGGTGTTAATTTCTTATAAATTTAATTAAAATAGACATACACAGTAGAGAAACCTTTCTTGTGCATCCAATGTTGGAAAAGCTCAGTGTGTGTTAGACACCACAGAATCCACACAGGAGATGTGTTGTTCAAATTATATCTTTCTACATCAYTTTTCACAATCTACCATGAGAAATTTGTTTGGCAGTCAAAGATGATCAGCAAATACGTTTTGCAAGAGACAGCTCTTTTTCTTTAGAAAAACATTCATTGGCTTTATTTTTGCACTGAGGATGTTTCTCCCATGGTCTTACTCTCTTCCTAACCATCTGCAAGACTTTAGTTGTCTTGATAACCTAGTGGTCAGCTGCTGAGAGTYATTTTTCACAGGTATTCTCTGTTGCTTCCTTAGTCCAATGATGTCAAGAACTACTACAGATGATGTGTATATGAAGAGATAAGTTTGTGCTACTCTCAAGAGACCAAGCAAATCCAAAAAAGGAGGACCATATGCACCCCTTAATCTCTAAACAAGTAGCCTCAAAAGAGGGAAAAGGGATTCTAATGTGTGAATTTGGGGCATAAGGAGGAAAAGGGAAAATCTCTTTTGACATAAAGAGGAAAGGAAGAAGTGATGGGAGTTCAGTGATATGTAGAACTGAGAAAATTTGCAGAATCAAGGGGCAGAATGTGGTACRTAGCAGGAATGGCCTTCGGCTGATCTTCTTGAGTGGATCTGCACAGCCTAGTAGAGTAGCTTAATGGGAGCTGACTCAAACCCCAGTAAAACTCACACCTCTATAGACACAGGTCTGAGTAATGGACTGCATACATGATGGGGGGACTCTGGGGAGACAGCTCCAGGGACTGCCCTGAAGGAGCGGCCACTGTGCGGTTGTCTCCTGCCCTTGCCAAGCCCATAGGCATCCTCTTTTTGAAAAAAAGAGAGTTTTTCTCACCAGCCTCCTTCAGCAAAGTGCTTTAAAATAAGGCCAACATGCCGCAGAATTAAAAGTTTTGTTTTCTAAGTGCCTTGCACCCCTTGATAAGATAATGTACTGGAAATGTATGTCACTGTAATATTTCAGAATGGATAAATAATGCATGACCCTGGCAAATGGAAGTTTCGAACTCAAGAGGAATCACTGGCATTTTTTTAAATAATTTAGGAAGTCTTTATAAACAAGGAAAATGAGGAAAAAGCCTTTAATAAATGTCACTTATTTGGCATCATAACCTTTTTAGAACGACTGGTATTTTTTATTAACTTCAAGTGAATATAAAAGTATTTAAATGCAGAAGCATCTGCTTTCTTTGCAATACGTGAAATTTCATATTGCAAGAGAAAAAATTCCTATTGRAGTTTAGTGTAGCTATTCAGTGACTGCTGGGTAATTAATGGCCAATACTGACAGTAATTATTTGCTTATTCAGAAAAATAAGTATTTGTTAGTTTAATCATAGCAATTAGTAGAGTCCGTGGCATAACTTACTGACAGCTTTATGCTTTCTTCTTTGTTCCTTCATTGAGGCCACGCTTGTTCCCATGCCAAAAAGTAACCCTGCTAACTAATGTTTGGTTGAACTGATTCAGTATCCTTTGATGTCTCTAGCAAAAAGTGTTCAGATAGGTTAGCTCAGATGGTTAAAAAAATTAGAAGATTTGCATAAAATCTCCAAGGAGTTTCTTGTTCATGAGATAAATCACTTGGATATGGTTTTATAACAACTGTCTATCTCGTGCTTGAAAATGTTTCTCCTGGGTATCTATGCTTAGTGGCTTTATTCTCACCGAACACCTTCATTTTACAATTGACTTTTGACAGAGAGTACATATTTTAAGGATCAATGGTAGAAGTCATACAGAGAGGCTTACCAATTGCTCTACTGAGATTTTATTTTATTTTATTTTATTTTTAGTGTAGTTCAGTTTATATTTTTATTTAATATTAAACTCTAGGAGTATTTTTGGCATCTACAATTGCATATACAAAATCTAATAGTAATTCTTCCAGATTATCTTGTTCAGATTGGAAGAAAACGTCTTACCTGACTGGTATTTCCTCCTCTTTTCTGGAAATTTCTTACTGCATTGTAGTTAGAAATCAGCATGTTTGGTTCCTGTGCCTACTGTGAATACTGGATGAGAACAGACAGTATACATTTTTTTCTCCAATAGTTTTAGCCCTTTGATATTTGCTGAGGTATAAGAGGTGTGTGGGGATTTTTTTCCACAATATCTTCTTTAGAGTAACATCACTGCGGCTGATGAAGTACAGTCGGGGAACTCGTTTTGCTGTTGACAGAACTAGTTGATGCCTCTCTTTGCTCAGGAACTCAATGCTGCCAGTGTGTGCAGCTGCTCTACAGCCCTCATTTGGTTAAGATAATTGAGAGGTTGTGATGAGGCCCCTCTCATCTCTTTCACTTTGGTAAGGAGAGGTCAAACCTGGTGAAAGCCTGGGTATGTTTCAAGAACTATGGTGGAGATTTTTAGCTCGTGTCTTCCCGTTCAATGTTCCRTTGAAACAAAAAGGTGGATGCCTTGAGTACTGGGTTTACACTATGCTAAAGACACCTCGCTCCAAACAGATATTTGTTGGAATTGAAGATGCCAGTTCTGTCAAATGTCTTAAGCAGTGTCTGGATGAAACCAGAGCATGGAGCAAGAGTTACCTGGCATAATTTCATAATAACATACTATTTCTCTCAAGAAAACTACAAACATTATGAATGCTATTAAGGGCTTGACATTTTTATTGATGCTTTTTGTAACGCAAATTTTCATATATTGATTAAAGAATTTAGCTTTRATTTTAAATTCAATAGGAAGATTCTCAGTGATTTAAAAGACTATTCACTGATTTAAATAACTACCAAATCCTGTTTAAAATCAAATCCAATCGATTTCATTGACTGTTATATAGCATCTCTTATGCTGTTCAAAACTTTATTTGAATGAAGAGATCCTTTATCAAACATTTTTTAGAACGGCAACATAATAATTTTCTGATTTGTTCAGGAAAGATAACAAATGGGTTCAGAAAATTCTGCCAACATGTAAGTAATATGACCGAACGTCTTCAGAAGGAAAAGATTTTAATTTTATTTTATAGACCTACTTTACAAGAGCTAGATCTTCAGATTTTCCACATGCAATATTTGAAAGAAATTGCATACACTTTTATAAAYATATAAAAGTGTATATAGACAGGTCATATTTGTACATATAGAAGTGCATGCAAATTAAACTTTTTAACAATACCAGTCATTTAAGTCCATTTACTAAGAGAGCAAACTTAAATGTTAACAGTGTTTCGATTCTGAATTTCATGCTTTTCCGTTTTATTGAATGCCTTTTGTATCTATTGGTGTAAACTCTGTTGGAGTCAGCAGCGTTCTTCCAAATGTATATCAGAACAGGTATTGTTAGAATGTGGCCCACTCAGCTGAATTTAATCTTGCTTGATTTAACATAACCTATTCAGTACTAGGTATTTCCTGTCCTCTACTTTGGTAAATAGGAAAGTTGCTTTCAAAAACAAATGATGAATGTTATTTGAACACTTTGACTTTAAAATCTCATTAAATAACCCATAGCCAAATAATAGAAAAAATGATGTTACTACTCTAATCTGAATCCATAAATCACCTATGCAAAAATTATTTCTCCTGAAACATATTTGTCTTCATTTTTTTGCTTTTTTTTTTAACCTACGTATATATATACACAGCTATTACTGATGCAGGTAAGCTACAACTCTTTTTGAATGTGAAATTGAACTAGCAGCCTTTGATCTGAACTACAGGCTGATCTGAATTCAAGAAAAGCCTGCTGCTAAGGCACATTCCCATTCAATCCATTAAACCATTCACTTCCGTGCTCCTCATCACACTGACTCCTAATTTGACAATGACAAAGAGCTCCACGGTGATTTTAAATTTCATAATTTTAATCTGTCAAGTCTGACATTTAATTAGTGCCCTTCTAACCTGTGCCCGCTCACTTGAAGGTTACCGTTGGTTTTCCTTTAGAAATTTTTCCTCTGGAAGAGTGGATTAATAAATATGTACATAACTGGCAGGGATAAAGACAATACACACACAATGGTCTATTAGTTCCAAATCTAGACAGATGAGGTTAATAATATTTTAAAGTGCTGCTTTATTGTATTAAGAGTGATTAAGCCCTTGGCTCAACCCTGTATGAGTTGTTCATTGAAAACATAAAATATAAGGTCTATTAAGCAAAGTCTAGTGAGAGTGGTTACCCAAACTACAGTAATACTGTGTTCATAAGGCATACTACAGGAGTGCATAATTTCTGAGATACAATTTCTTGACATAACAAATACAATGGAACATGCTAGGCTCACTAAACAGACTAATTAGATTTTGATCACTAGTCAGTTTATGAAAATCTTCCGTATATGCTAAAATCTAGTGCAATTGTTTAACACTTTCATTTTTGGAGGACTGAATTCAAATGCAACATTGGTCTACACGTTAAAAATGAGTTTGTTGGTCCCAGTTTAGCCCCACACAGACAATCACAAAAATATCCGACAATTTGTTAGCGTGAGTAGAATGGCCAGTTAAAGTCCTTGGGGAACCTCAGCTGAGCTTTCCAGTACCATACTTGACTGCAGCCAGTAACACATGACGTTCATTATATTGTCAATAATTATTGAACATCTAGAAGTGAAGACGGGAATAAAAAAAATATTCTTTCTTAGAATGCACAATAAAGGAAGAACACCCGTGAGAACATAGGGATTTCGTGAGCCTCTGTTTCTCAGCTGAGCATATCCATTTTCTTCATTCTGGCCACAGTGCATGTTTTTCAGAAAATAATGATTTTATATGAGTACAGTTATTTTCCTTACTAAGGAGGATACCATGATATAATAGTATATCTGGCTTCTCAGACTCCTTCTAGTGCAATCTGACGTTTTTTTAGGCTTCTCCAGATTTTTTCTGGAAGACCAAGTAGAAGAAACAAATAACACAAAGTAGCTATCTCAAACACTGGAAATCATGAAAACAACTTAGATTTARGTTTACATTCTACCACTTTAACTCATATTCCTCTCTTTGACTAGTTTTTTTGTAGTTAACTCTTGCTGAAGTTAAGCAAGAACTGCCAAAAATTGCTTTGAACAACCTTTTAAAAATCAAAATGACAAGAAAAATGKTTCACCTCTGGCTTCATTTAATGTATTGCTTTTGGTGTATGGGCTGATATATACCAGTATCTCAGGATTAACCTCTCCCTCTGGATACCATTTTTCTGCTGTAGCAATTACAGGAAACATAACATTTTTGAAAACTTTCTGTAYATTTCCTGAATTTGTCATTATTTAGTTAAATAGAAACAGAAATGTATAATAAAAAAGTATATTACTCCTAAATGTTTTCAGAGAAAATCTGGGTGAGATCAACTTTGGATTCAGAATTAAAGGATAACTGGTGTGTACTGTAGCACAAAATATATGACTCAAATCTGGAATTTTCTGTCATCCATTTCTCATTTTCTTCATCTCGGCTCATCAGTTCCTTTGAGAACATTCCAGGCTTCTTCTAGGTACCAGAAAATAYAGTGTTTCACTCTAACACAAGGCTGCAGTTTTCTCTGAGTCTTAAGGATTGAAGGGTTRATTCTCTTCCCTAATGCCCACTTCCCTGCAAGCTAAGTGATGGAAGAACAAAAAATGCTAGCAAAAATACACCACCACCTCCTTACTAGTAACTGCAATTCCCCTTGTCCTATGAGTCTTAGCAACTTTTTCCCTATCTTATGTATCTTTGTGAGACTTTCCTTAAAAAAAAAAAAAAAAAAAAAAAAAATGATAGCAGTGGCATACAGCTCAGAGTGTTCTTATCTATCAATGCTGTTTTATTCATTAAGACAAGCCAGTGGGCCCCTTACATACTTTTGCATCTCAGCAGCAGCTGGCACTTTTCTAAAGCGCTCACGAATTCAAGCTCAGTACAATCATCTGGACCTACTTCAAATTTTACATGAGGCCATTTTTGTTTAGAAACTGCTGAGCAGCACAGCCAATCTTTTTGAATGGGCATATAGCTATTTCAGCCGCACTTTTGTCAGGAAATGTTTCTCAAGTTGAGAAAATCTGGAGAGGTACTCCATCACAAGAGCACACATTGAGGGACCTTATCTCTCATATGCAAGAAGCAAACTCAAATGCCTCTGAATCAGCATCTTTCATCTTTTACCGACAATTCTCTATTTTATTTCCTTGTTTATTCTGGTATGGATTTTCAAATGCTCCTGTATTCTGTCCTGTTGTGGAATACGACCATTTCTGAAATATTTAAAAGTTTTACTGGACAGGGAAAATATTCTATACAGTTGTTGTGGTGTCCCTTTTCTCAGACTTTCCTCATTTCCAATTTTGCAAATTAGGGCRATATTTTAAGGAAACAGTTCATCTGTGCTCACTATTTCCAGATATGACAGCTTATAAGAACAAATCTGTGCTTCTGGTGCCCAAGTTAGGGCTCTTCCATTTTGTCTGCAATCAGAATATGTCTTTAAGTCAGGGAAGACTCCTTTCTATCTCCATTTCTGCTGTAACTAGTGTAGTAATTTATTATGTGAGGTGGTATGACCAATTATATGATATTATTAATGGAACACTGTTTAATATAATATGGCATAGGGATGGATTTGTTCCCAAAAATTGTGGCACATAGGCTATTACAGAGATCTTAATGTGTCCTTTACAGTTAGGGCTAAGAGAACATGTACACATCTACTAAATTATTTGTGACAAATGACTGTCATGAAATGGTGATAGCAGCGACTAAAAATGGAGCCTAGCACATTCAAATGAATTCACTTGGTATACGTACATATTTTGTATATAAGACAGCATACTTAAGACTACAGTTATTTTCACACCATTGGCCAGACACCAGAGACCAGTTTAACTCAATGCTTGTGAATAATAGAACAGCAACAGCTATTTGCTTGAATGACTTTCATGTGAACAGAGATATTTCTGCGCAGCACACAAGTCCTGACTACTCTTCACTTCCATGTGGTAATATATGATATGCTGGGATGCCTTTCTTGAGTGCTCACCAGCTTTTTCTGGGGAGATAGTCCTCACCAGATGCAAATCTCAAAAGAACTAAGAACTCACTTTTAGATGTGAATTCAATGTAGTTTAGACTCTGAGGGCAGACAGCGCTCTAAAAACCTAGACAGTTGTTGAGATGGTGGGACTCTTATTAAAAAAGTGCCTATCGACAATTCAGGACTTTCTGCTTGCCTTCTCGTCTTCCTGTGCCACAATTTTGACCCAACTTCTAGATACCTTCTGGGCTGCACAATGGCCTATCTCCAGCCTAAGGGAGAGCTTCAGGAGTCCCACCCCAGTGTTTTTTGTTTAGGGCTTTTTTTTAGGAGCAAAGGCATTTTTGCATGAATCCACTTAGCTGGGAAGGCAATTAAAGCTGTATCCCCCACCTCTTGAGCAAGGACTGGAGCTTCTAGTTTAGTATAAAAAAGACAAAAAGTTCTGATCTCTTCTCTCTGCATTCAAAGCATAGTGGTAGGTGCTTGCTCTAAGAAAAGGATCCTGCCGTTGGGATTCTAGGAGAGAAAGCTTTTATTTTATTCCTACTTCAAAAGAGGTGCTCTGAAGAAGGGTAGAAATTCAGCTACCTCTCATCCCCCCATGTTTAGTTTTTCCTGTTGACTGGCTCTAGCTTAGTCCCTGCTTTAGTGTTTGGGGTTTTCAAAGCATCATTCACAAGCTCTATGTTCTGTTTGGAGCTTAACTTTGGATTAACTTTCTGTTTTGTTGACTTTCTAAGTTTTCTCCTGGGGGGTTCTGAATCTATGATCCTTTGTCTTTTTTTTTGTCATGGTATCACTCATGCTTTTATCTTGTCTCACACCAAAGAAAATATTCATTGAATATTTCAGAACAGTCATTTTAAAGCAYAGATGTGTATTCCCACATGTAATCAAGTCTATAAACAAAAGGAGAGCAGATTAAAGTAATAAATAGACTTTCAAAATTTAACTTAATTTTTATTTGTCTATAGAGGAGGAGCACTGTGGTAACATTGCACAAGATAGCCTGTGGATTTCTTGCAACATGATCGTGTTGCTTTTTGCTGTTCTAAGAGTATTTGCATAGAAATCCACATATACCTAATTCTTCTATAAGAGAAATAAAAGAAAGTATTTAAATCAGTTACTCAGATTATAAAAGTATGAAGTTATTTTGAGATAGACATTGAAGTGGACATAACAAACTAAAAAACAAATGAAATCCCACAGTATCCTTGTTACCAGCATTTAGTCTATACAGTCTCCTAATGAACATGATATAAACAATCCGATATTGAGCAAATACTGTAAGAATTTTAAATTAAATATCACCATGGCAAATTAAAAGCTGTCAGATAAAAAAAAAATCAAATTTCTTATCAAAGTTCACAACTTCTTGTTCCTCATCACAAAAGCTTTTTAGTGCCATCAGCATGCTGCAGACACATTGCTGTAATGATCTCTTGATTCTCCTCCTGTTTGGCTCTTTGCTTCTAAGTTGTCCAGCTGCTAATGACAACTAAAAATAAATAGATAGAGCAGTATTGAATCCACAGAGTTGAGAACAGGATCAGTAAGCATTTCTTGCTCAATTAAGAGAGTTTATTGTTGTTGATCTTTATGATTTCATAGAAAGAGGAATAAATAGTTCCCTCAGGATTGTCTGGATTTGATAGGGATACTTTCTCTGCTCTACTTTCTCTGGCTCACCGCTTTCCTGGGCCTGTCTCAAATATTCTGAATATGCAGAATGTCTAATRCATACACAGTGTACTCTCACTACCTTCTTCRTGAAGATGGAAAACCTCAGAAATACTTTTAAAGTTAATTTTGCCTGCTGTTTTAACCAGACTGTTTCCTGTTACATCATTTTAGTTTCAGAGATTAATAAGAATTGGAATTCTGGTTTAAACAAGTCTAACCAGATATGTTTTATATGAGTCATCTAAATTTCAAAATACTCTTTTCAATTTAATTAAGCTCAAAGAGTCACTGTGAGAACTGAAGAGTCATTGAAGACTTTTTTCCCTTTTAGCAGAATTTCCAGAAGAGATTTTTATATTTCTGAACTTGATAAACTTAAGAATAGCTGTATAAATTTGTGTGTAATTATTATAAATATTATTTCCTCAAAAGACTTGTGTTAGAAGCAGTTGCAGCATCATACAGGGCCTTGTTGTACCATACCTAAGACATATTGCTATTGAAATGATTAAGGTATTAGGCAAAAACATCATGTGCAGATTTGTGAAAAAGGTATACAATATTTGCAGCTAGAAATTTCAAGCAGAGGCTGCTCRATTCAAGCTTTTAAGATGCAGCCATAGTTTGCATTCTTTCACAGAAACATCAGCTAGACCAAAGTAACCAACATCTTCTGTAGAACATTTTCCAATTTTTGTTTTTTTTCTTTGAAAGTTTGAAGGCTCTACTGTATGAATAGAAGAAATATTTTTTCAATAATAATTTTGTAGATGCTAAAGCTGAGGTTTTKCTGAGACAGGAAAGGAAGAAAGCTGGGTTTTATGACATATTTTATGGCTCTGATAATACATCCATGCTTACCTGTTTACTTCTAAACAGAACATCCTTTCATTCTTTCAGAATCAGACCTCAGTAAACCAGGAATATCTTACAAAGTTGCTTTCCTGAAATAAAGATCATAATTACACCACACTGGTTACTTGCACAAGGGCCCTTATTCTTTGAAAAGTAAGTCTTGTTGGCTSTTTGTTTCTCATGCGTATGATTCTCTGCTCTGTAGCTTACCATTTGATGGCTATTAACAACTTGTAATTTAAGGCTCCCATCTAATACAAACAGCATAAACAATAATCAATGAATATATGCATTTTCTAAAATAACATGGAAAATAAAAGTAAAATACAAATGTTAAAAGCAACTTTTTAGAATCTGTATAAACATATCGAACGGAGGGTGTCAAGGTGAAGGGGACAAACTCTTTTCAGTTGTCTCATGTGACAGGACAAGAGGCAATGGGCACAAACTGAACCACAGGAAATTCTACCTGAATATGAAGAAGAATTTCTTCACCGTGAGAGTGACGGAGCACTGGACCAGGTTGCCCAGAGAGGTGGTGGAGTCTCCTTCTCTGGAGATGTTCAAGGCCCGCCTGGATGCAACCCTGTTTAACATGCTCTAGGTGACCCTGCTGAGCAGGGAGGTTGGACTAGATGATCTCCAGAGGTCCCTTCCAACCTWACCCATTCTGTGATTCTGTGTAAGCAGCTCTTCAGTGGTGAAGGGTGCTCTCTGCTTTGAGGTTTGAAAGTGTTTTTAGGTAACAGAAAGCATAAACATCCAAACTTGCTTTAATTAAGAAAGCCATTTAATTTATTAAAATAACCAACAATTCACTTTCTCTCAGATCAAAAAGCTGAAAGCACCATGAGCATATGTTATCACTATGTCCTTCTCATCGTACACTTCATATACATAGGAGTAATTGTCTGCCTTTTAGAATTCTACTAAGATGTAGCTATGTTTGTGAAGATTTACCAGTGCAAGTTATAACAACTCTAGCAAACTATCCTATCAATAATGCTGTTTGCTCTTCACAGAATTTTCTTAAATCTCTCATTCTAAATTGGGACAAGAAGTTAAGATCTTGAACAATTTTTCAAAGTGATAAATTTGGTTTTAATCACTTGAAAGTTAATAMCTTGTTTTTTTAAAATCAAAAAGTAGTGTGCACTTTGAATTAAAATTTTGAAATGTAAAACAGAATTTTCCATTTAACAAAAATTTCAAGATGGAATTTTTCAAAAATTTCAAACTTTTAAAAGTTATTTTCTCTAAAATAAGACATTAAAAATGTGACTTTCTCAGTAAGAATTTTAAAGAATAATACTGGCAGGATAAAGAATGCATACCAGGTATTCATTTTCTAGACAGATTTCAGGTATTTTAATCAGATGTTAGAGACGCCTGGATCCTTTGGAAGGTTGCCTTTATACAGCCACATGGATACTTTCCATGATTATAATGAGTCTGTGAATGGCAAAAATATTGAGGAGCTGAAAATAATGTATACAGCTCTTACAACTTGAAATAAAAATATTTTACAATTTTTAATTTTTTATTTCTTCTAAGAATGCAGCCAAAAATAAAAGTCCCCAAAATCTCCAGTTCTACTTTACTCAGGGTGTCTTTCTCTTTTCTTTTCCTCCAGTTGTTCCCTAGGAGAATGATGAGCCCCAGTGATTTGCTGAGGCATTGCTCCTGTCTGTTCACGTTAGGTCATCCAGTTGGGGAAAAGAAACAACAATATCTTTCTAATTATCATTGTGGCATCCGAGTGCGTAAGTAGGTGAATGATTACAAACATCAAAACGTGATTTGAGAATAATGAATTCCCTCAATGAGCATTTGCAGCAAACAGTTTGCAAAAAATAAGCTGCAATTTGTTTGCACAAGTGTGTCAAACAAATCTGAATTGCAAACACATTCTTAAGAATCTTCTACTTCTGAACAATTTTTAGGCCAAAAAAAAAAAAAAGACTTGTACTGACAGAGCAGATGACTAGGTATGAAATATTTGTCCTTTTTCATTTTTATATGCTTGGTCCACAGAAGTTTATATTTTTGCTGTATTTTGCTTTTGGAGTTCGTCCTGATTTAAATACTCTGGAGGATAAAGTGTTTCTAGGACTCCTRTTAGACGTTCAGATAGAATATTGATATCTGATAGAGCTATAAATGCCTATGAAGCAGATTGTTTGGGGCTGCTAAATTCTATTCCCCRTGAATGTGTCTGCCTTCTCCTATCTAATCACTGATGAACACAGGACTGTCCTGAATCACCAAACCAAACCCCACATTGTTTGACATGCAGCACACAGTCTTGTCTCCTTCCACACCAAATAACTTCCTTTTGCTGGTCCATCAGGGCAGTTCCAGTTCATGCTGCCTCTTTCTTTCTCAGTTTGTTGAGTCCTACACTCAGCCAAGGTGCTTCTGTGCAGAACTACTGATCAAGTCCAACAAAAGCAGTGTACAA
Organism: Rhea americana; assembly: GCF_003343005.1. NCBI lineage: Eukaryota > Metazoa > Chordata > Aves > Rheiformes > Rheidae > Rhea > Rhea americana. Next base: position 7,119,897 of record NW_028186867.1, on the reverse strand, counting down.
AGCTTGAAGTGTGTTCCACCTGACATTAGCAACCCAAAAATCAAGCAGATATGACTAAGACCAGTTTGTTTATGGGTAACAGAAAAGGAGAGCAGAGTCAAGAGGTGAATTTGTTGTACCCTAAGATACATGTCCATGAGATGGACAGGATGAATTAGCCTCTGAGAGTGCTGCCTTCTTTGGACACTAAAGCACGCCCAGATGACCAGTTTGGACAAGATGCATAACTTCTAGATGGCCTATGATAAATGAGTCTATCCTTTAAAGTCAGTTTTGGCTCTGGAGTGCTGCTTGGCTCAAAATGGCAAGAGAAGAGTAATTTAATTTTGTTTTTATTTGTTCAGTATATTCAGCAAGGAGGGAGAGTCCTTTTCATTTGCTGGTGAGCAAGTGTTCTTATGAATAGTTTGATTTCCATACGACTGTTTGCACGAATTGTGGGCTCAGGATTTGGACRCCATGTGCATAGTTAGCTTTGCCTAGTCTTATTTTAAGAAATCTTGTTTAGATCATAACAATTCAAAAAAGRAAAATGGAAATATTAATACAAACTAAGAGAAGAACCAGAACGTGTGTTTTTGTCAATTCCTCTTGCAAAAGTACAAAGTTCTCATATGAAATCAGATCCAGCTCCTTTTGAAGTCGGAGGAATTTTATCTACAGTAAGTTACACACTTATGYTAAAGCTCATTTAATGAAACCTTGCAATCATGGCTTCTGTTTATTTGAAGGATGAGCTAACAATACTTTTTTCTTATTTTTTACTAACGGCTGGCAAATATGTTAAAAATGTAACAGATGGATTAGCCAAAGTTTGCGGTAAAGGCCACATCAAATAAAGCTAGATCTGAATCAACAAAAATTAAATTGAAACTCTTGAAAAACAGACAGATATTTTGTTCCTTTTGTGCCAGATGCAATGCCCTGCATAATGTATCTTTTCTTGTAGTACTTTGTGCTACACATCCTACAGCAGATGCAGAAGGAATACAGATATCATTGCAATAATAATAGCAATAATAAATCTCCTTCAAAAACTGTGTGAAATAAGAAAACATCTTCATTGTTCCTGTGCCAGAGTTCAGATTACTGGCAGCTTATGTGGTTGACCTCTAATCAGTATTTTTCATATTACTTAATCGACATAACACATTTTGCATCTTCAGCATGAACATATTTTGTTGAAATCCGTGGCTAAGCTAATCTGCAGTCCAAATATACTGCTGGATAAGTGCCCAGCTCTTCAGCAGACTTACTATGATTTCTAAGCAGTAGGACACTCGGCATACTGTGGGCTGGGTGTGTAGATTAAGGCCTACAGCTATAGCCCACTTCATTAAAAATTTGATGAATGCATATTGTAACATGAGCATAAATGAGAGAGTTGGGCCTCTGCTCTTACTGCTCTGGGCTGCTCTGGTACCAACAAATGTCAGCATGGTAAGGAGCATTGGCAGTGGTGAAATGTCTTTTTCCATATCCACTATTAACKCTCAGGGTTCCGATAGGCCCTTTTAGAGCCCCATTTCTCAAAATAAAATTGAGGCAAGGGGCAGTCAGGGCAGAATGAGGTTGTTCCAGCTCTGTTATTTTAGAGTATGGAGGTCATAAATAACCCTTATACCCATTACTCTTCCCTTTCYTTCCCGGAAGGGAATTTCTTCTGAGGCTATAATCTTCTCATACAGTAGCAATATAAAACTTTTTCCTGATGTAGTGCAAAGGAAGCCAAGACTTTGCATTCCTTAGCATTCTGCAACTTTAACAAATATTTGATTTTTGCAGCAAAGCCAAGGCACTGAGCAGTTTTTTGGACCATGTCTCAAGAGAAGCAAAGAACATTGCTGTGTGAGTGTGGATACTAGTCTCCATAAGCATGTGATTTTAGGGAGAGTCCTCTCCCCAGGGGCTATAATGCTGCTTTCTGGTATTTACTGGTTGACTGTGCTTGCTTCAGACCACTGTGCCTTTTTTTGTTGCTCCTTGCATTGGACTTTGCCCATGAAATGGGAAATAATGCATCCTTTTTACAAGGCTTATTTCTCTTTCTYTATTAACTTGCAGCAACAAAAACCAGAAGAAGCAGCTCTTCAGTGGACTACAAATTTGAAGCTTTTGATTCTTGTGATTCTTGCCTAGTTATCTGTGATACCCCAGATAGTTAATCTTGCCACCCACAGACGTTCACATATGCGTGCGTATCTTCATGCACCTTCTCTTCAGAGCAGTGATTAACCCTCCTGCGGACAAACAAGTATATCAACAACACATAGATTTGAAAAAACACATCAGGAGAAAGTAGCCTCAAGGCTGGCAGTATCATTTGAAGCAACATTCACGGCAGTAAGGAGGTCATGATTCTCTGGCTTTCTTTTTCAGTAGTGAAGACATTTAAGATACAAATGTTTGCAGATTGATGAAGATATCTGCCTTTGGAAATTTCCCATGAAGAAAATTAATAAGAAAAATTTATTCTATTTTTTTCTAATTGTGAGTTTTCCAGATTTCTAAGCACCGGGAGCTGTTTCCATGTGCAACACTCTATACTAGCACTGCTCATGCATTGTGCATGCTCCCGTGTCCCATAATGTATTCATATAGGACCTACATCCAAATTTGCCTGAGATAACTTTATTTGGGCATAGAAGGATGTTCTTGGAGAAAAGAGAACATCATATTAAAGACTCTATATTTCTTACAGAAAGTATTAATTTGAAAGATATACACAATATAAACACTTTATTTATACTAGATTTATGCATACTTTAGCATTGATTTGCAAACATGATTTTCATTTACGTCCAGTATATACCTGTATACACCATGAAGCTGTCTAGACAAATTAAATACAAATTAAATCAAGGAGTTATTGAAAACACTTCACAGGTAACTGCCTGGTTTAAACCTGTGATCATGTTTTATTAAGTTCATGAAACTTCTCTAGTGGCATTGTACTGAAAGATTTTTGTCAAGGTATTAAGTGATGGTGACCAATATACCGTATATATATGTGTATATATCCCTTCCTCTTACCAAGAAAACTGCATTTTTTAAATTTATTTTTATTTTTAATGGAGGTTGTACTACAGAAGGCCATACCTTGGTGAAATACATTGCATTTGGAGTTTAAATTGATTTAGGTCTGGCAATTCTCATATTTTTTGGCAGTGATAGGTATAGTATTAGCTTGGCAGYACCAATGAAAGCTCCGTAAAAGTATTTAACGTCTACAGTATGGGAATAGGTCTTGAGGACAAAGGGTGGTGTCCCAGAGATACCTTGCAGGTGTTCTGAGCCCACATGTCTACAGCCTTCCTTAAAATCCCTTTCTGAAGGATGGCTGAAAATGAGGTGTTTGCCTGACAGAGTGTCAGCATGAAGGAAATGATACCCTGAGCAAGGGAATAATGCCCTTCCCTCCTCCTCCTCCCTGCAAAGACTCTGGSATCTTCACCCTCCCTTGGGGAGGCATTGGCAATCAGCTCCAATAATGAAGGGAGCTTTGGCAATCAGGTCCAATAATGGTTCCATTATTAATGGGTATGTTTTCTTCCTATAATATGTTTCTTCCTTGATTCTGTCTGTAGGAGTCTTTTTCTCCTTACCCCTTTGGCTAGCATTAATTTGTTCAGCTTTTTTTTGCTGTCCTTTCTTTTCTCTGCAAACCTTAATTAATTCTGTATATTCTTGTTTAATAATACTTACCTACCTCAGAGGGACATTTTGAAGCTTAATTAATTATTGTACAGGTATTTTTTTCAGTTGTGTCTTTGAGTAATCCCGCTTTGCAGCTATTCTGGCAACTTCTCATTCTTTCCATTCTTCTTTTGTAAGCCTTGTAAACTCTTGTGTCTTGGTGAAAATAATTACAATTTCTCTGCTCTTTTTATATATTCAAGAATCTATGCTCACAGTCACACCATGTGCACTCAGCCTTTTGATGTACAGCCTTCTCTTGGGCCTCTTGGCCCCTCAGGATCCACCTGAACCATTTTGTTCACCTTCCTGTATGACTTTTTCCAATAGATCCTGATGTATTTACAGATTTATTTTCATCCACCTCTATATATGTATGTGCTATTTTCTCTTTTACAGGGAAAATTTTGCCACATCTATGCCCTCTCCCTAAACCAAGATGAATTGTTAGATTTTTTTTTAGTGAAATAAAATTTAATTTTTCACTGTAGAGAAAGGATGACTGAAGCATTTTTAATGTTCCCAAACTGCCCCCTCCAGCTGYCCAATTTCCTTAGCAGAAGCTTAATGACAAGACTGAGCCTTGCGATAATTAGGGATAGGGGGACTGCAGCAGAGCAGGAAAAGACCACTAATCTAAGAGTCTTTATGAAACAACTTCTTACAATGATTAAAAAGTTCTACTGACATTTATTTTTAAAATATTAGCTAATTCTACACCTCCAGTTTTCTTTGATCTGAGACATCAAACTTCACAAAACCACCCCCAGTGGAAGGGGAGGTAATTCGTTTAGCTGATTATATTCAAGGAAAAGAGAAAGGAGGAGGAAATCTTACCAACAAGCTCTAAGCAACTTCCCTAAAACCAGGATAAGTCAGAATATTTTTTTGCAGGCAGAATTGCTCTTCCATTTTTTTTACAGATTTAACTGCATTTTGAAACTCCACACTCCCTTGTTCAACACTGCAACAGCTCCACTACCTTGGTTTATTGCTTGAAACAGCTTCGTGACATCAGGTGGTCAAAGGACACAGAATCAGACAAGACTAGGAAACAAACTTCATTATGACTTAAAAAAATCCCGATACTCACGCTAACAGGGTGACTGGGATAAACTGGAAATGCACAGGACAAGCTTTTTTCTGAAATCATGGGAGATTGTTAAAGCCATACATTTTGACATACATTTTAAGCTAAATWCATTTTATTTGGCCTGCAGTGTATTCTGCATATTCTACACTCTTTTTCATAGGCAGTATTCCCTTTGAAATCAATGRGATAAGTACAATGTGAATCAGAAAGCTGAATTTCTCCCTGAGTGTTTTTGATACTAATGTTGCTAGTATTCTCAAAGAAAGTGTGGGTTTCAGATTAACAAGACAGACTTTCTAACCCAGAGATTAGAAACCTTGATGCCTAATTTGGTTTCCTTAGGCTATTCGCTCCCCTCTCCGAAGCCCAGGAGGAGAAGGAGGAAAAGCACATTCACAATGTGATTGAAATCAGTGGCAAAACATGCTCTGATTTGAGCTCCCAGATCAACTGATAGGTGCACTTGCTGTTTAAACCATACCTCGTATCACAACACAAGCAATTCTATTTGCAACATTYCTTCTGTAAGACACTATCTATTCGTAGCTGTAAACAGAAATAGTAAGAAGGAGTGGACAAAGATATTAAGTGTGTTAAAATTATTTATCTCCCCTTTCCCCATTCATCCCAGTGTTGTAAGAAGTACGTGCTTTGCCAGGTCTGCTGCTACTTGAAAGACATCTACTAAAACAATAATAAAATAAGAGTCATCGACATACTTAAGATTCCCCAAGAGCTGTTATGAAATACTCCCAACTGTGAAGGGCCATTACGGAATATTTGTATTGTGATCACCATCCATATAGAATGAGCTTCAAAATAACATTTTCTTTCTTCAGTGCTATACTGAAACATTCCAGCTATCTCCTTCAGSTCCTGCCCAGAGCTGGATTAAACCTCTGCCATCAATCCACCACTCACCACTATGGCTCAATAAATGTACTACTTGGAATAGCTTGAAAAAAAGAGTGAACAGACATTGACAGATAATAAGTTACCATCCATGGATGGTATATTTCAATTGCAGATTTTCTGCTAATCAACCTTTCTTTCTTCTCCTCACTTGAACACTTCTGTCATTTTTCATCATAGTTTTTTTTTTCACTTTTCAATGCACTCTGCTTTTTTTTAAGAAAAACAAAGATCAATTATCTTAATGAGAGATTATAGTTTCACTGTTCTACAACTCAGCTTCTTTCACGTGTAAGACATTTAAAAAACTGCTAAAAGTAGTGAGACTTCACTGCTTCATTTAGAATGTAGTAAAATTACATTAAAAGACGAAACCATCTGGCCAACTTATTAAACTCCCCCATATTTGTGTAATTTAGACATTACATAATGTATGAAGGAGCACATCTCATATATACATATTTCAACAATAAACATTAATAACACGTTAATATCTTTATTTCTATGCTCTTCCTTTAATCTACCAAAGGAAGCTGGAAGCAAAGTTCATAYCACAGTTATTTTCATTAAAGCTATCCTATTTTCAGAGAAGTCTTAGCTTTTTCCAGTGTATTATGAATATTTTACCTTTCAGCATACACATAAATATACAAATATATGTATTTAATATACCTGCTACTTAACAAATATTCTCTATCTGGACAGGATGATATTTCTAGGAAATTCAGACTCATTATGATGAATGGATCCATTTACAGAAGATCAGATACCAGGTCCTGGAAAGCAATGGACAWATTTTGTAGGAGACTGATTTGAACTCTGTAATGAGATGGATATAATAGTTACCACCTCAGCTACAGCTATTTTTATTTCTTGTACTTTATATACTTATACAGTTATTATCACAGCTATAATCTGTATTTTATAATGTAAAACATACTGCTGCTTCTGACAATAGAATTTGATGTTTATATTGCTACGAAGCCTAGAGACTCTTCCACTTTGCCCTTGCAATAAGCACTGGGCAAGTGTAAAACTGTCTAGGGACCAGAATTTGGAGATAAGTGGGACGTACCTGACTTTGTTACCTGAACCTTTCTGAAATCATATTTTATTTTCCTGAATGCCAAATTTATTTTAAAAGAAAAACATCTCTCTGTGAATGTAAAAAAAAAAAAAAAAAA